>NW_020200640.1:0-10639 GCF_001531365.2 Cynara cardunculus var. scolymus
GCTTAGTATAAAATGGGAGTTTGTAGCTTTATGTGTAGTTTGGGGTTAAGAAGGAGAACTATTGTGAGAAAAGGCGACGGTGGACGCTATAATGAGAGTTGACGATGTTCTACATCGTAGTTAGTTTAACACAAATCGGGGAGACGCTAGCCACTTCAAAAATCGGTTTGGGCTACTCCATGTATGGTGAGTTACACGTGATTTATTATTAAAATGGTTGCATGCTTTATTTTTGATATGCTATATATGCGTGAAAAGTTCGATATTTTTATAATATGTGTTCTGAACTTGTATGTCAATGGAGATGTACTACGGTATGATTTTGTAAAGACGAGCATGCTTTGTGAGCTTGTCTAAGCCGTAAGTGCGGACATGTTGTGTGAGTTCGCCAGATAATGCTGTGTGAGGTAGACATCTCACATGACGTCGTTGCTTTGTGATATAGACACGCACTATAATATCGTTATTTTGTGAAAAAGTGTTATTCTCATCAAGGCATGCTAATTTATGAAGCTTCGTGAAAATTGTTTATCATGAAAGTTGTTGTTCATGCATGAAAACCGTGGATTCACTTGGCCTAAGGCTCACCCAAAACTCTTTTAAAACTTTTTACCCAGGCGACTTTTGAGTGGAAAGAAAAGTGCAATAAAGAGATATAAGGATTAACTTCAAAGAAGGATATGTGCAGATCAATGCATTGTTATAGAGCAAAGTTATGCTCCTCAAGATTGTAATTTAGATGGTGATATAATTTGTAAGATTCAAAATTTTTATTCCGCTGCAATGTAAGTATTTGATCTTGGACACTAGTTTTGATATATTTAAGTATTCGAAATTTTGGGATGTTACACTTTTTCATCATATATCTTCATGATTCAATGTTGATGTCATTAATGTGTAGTGCTTGCAGAATACCTTGATAACTTACTATCTGAAAAAGGGATTCAAATGCTAAGGTTTGTAAGAATATAACACTAACACTCTCAACTAATCCAGCAAATGATGTTTACACAAAAAATATTTGTTTACCGAGTACTGAAACTATTGGTATGCATAAGCGAACTAAAATAGTTCTTCTTGTATTTTTAAAACATGATACCATAGAAAGTTGGTGTTGATGTCTATCTACTTGGTATGCTTAACATACAATCAAAAAAATGATAGACTATTCAAGGAGCACGGGTTTCATCGGAGATAGTTTGGCCTCACATAACAATAGTGATAGAGACTTTCATTGAAGAGTGCCGACTTAATCTATATTGCAAGATGTATGTAAAAAGTTTACATATAAGATAGGAGAAAGCCACAATTTTGACCATTTTTCGTTGAAGTTTTATTGGATATAGAAAGAAGGACTTCGTAATATGGCTCAACGCTCTGCGTACCAAAAGCACCCTTAAGAACATGTTTTGTAGGTTACATATATTTTTCAACTTCAATAATAATTATAAAGTTAATTAAATATATAAAAAAAACTAACAACAAAGTCAATTCATACCAATTTCAAGATAAGAATCAAAATATATATATAAAAAACTAATATATATATATATATATATATATATATATATATATATCTTATAAAAACTCTTTAACAACCGTTCTTTTAAGAATTCATATTTTTTATTTATAAAACGATGATGCTTTTAATTCATTAAAAAAATGGTCCCTTATTTTATGAAACAAATAATCAATAATATAAAGAAAATGTTTCTCCACGTGGAAATTAAATTAAGATTCGATTTTGCAATCTGAAGATGAACATATTTGACCTCAACTTGATTTTTTCAACTCGCATACATAGACAAAGTCAACTAAGTTTGTGGACGAAATGAATTAAGCCAATTATAGGTAGGGCTGCGTTAAAATATGATCGAATTGTCGCATTAAATTATGATGGAATTGTTCCGTTATAAAACGTTTATCCAGTGATAGTCACCATTTTTACTTACTTTATAGTATAACATAGTTATAATTATTAAAATGGATTAATGGTAAGTTTTTATAACCAAGTAAATACTTATCGGATAAAAGTCATCACCCTCATTTATCAAATAAACTCTTGATCATTGTCTTCCTGTTACCGGATAAGATTCTCGATCCCTGTTGTTTACACCCAGTAAGGTAATTGAAAACGATTAGCATTTACCAAGATAAGTGGTTAGTAAACGAGCTTTTACTCTTTCCTATAATAAATGTCCACTATAGAATCGAGACACAATTTTAGACATTAACAATTATTGCATTTTTTTAGTTAACTAAATGACAATTTTATCCTTGATTAATGTATTTATCTTAATAACTCGTAAATATTTGTGAATTAATTAAGGATAAAATCGGAATTTAGTTACTTATTTTGGGACATATATTGGTTAGATTATTTCCAACAAATATGCTATAATTGTTTTTGATGATTTAAAACAATTTTAAGTTCTAACAACTATGCTATATTGAATGGTAAAAAAAAAAAAGGAAAAAATAGATTATGAAAATCTCTAAATTTATGATAATCTCTGAATAAATTGTAGAGAAATAATATTTCAAAAAATAAATGTTTAATAAAAAGAAACTAATACTTTATGAAATGTATGAATATTTTAATTATATATATATAGTTGATATTAGAATTGTTACAAATGAATAATTATTAAAGTTAATATAATTTTTTATAAAGATTTTACTTCTAATATTTTTTTTTTAAATTAAAACATACCTATCAAAGATGCTATAATTAGTATTAATTTGACAGGTGGGGCCATTAAGAAAGTAAACTTATTCGAGTGGGCACAGACAATTAAATGTCATAACGTAATTTTTCCAGGTTGTTTTAAGATGAATATAAAATTAGTATATGGAACTTAATGTAACCTGACTTTGCAAGTAATTTTGTAGAGCCAAGTGATTTAATATTAATAATATTATGAATTATCATTCATGTTATTTGAGAGATTCAAGTTTTGATGATATTTCTTAAAATTGATATATATATATATATATATATATATATATATATATATATATAGAGTAAGTTTGAATTAAAATTTTAATTAAAGGGTATTTTGGTTATTTTAAAAACTCTCCTCTCCCCTGTTCTGACCTTCGACCTCGAGTGAACTTATTCCGGCGAACACCAAGATACACAATATGATACCTAAAAACATCGACAATGTTAAGGAAAATATACATAAAAACGACCTTTAGTGTGATACACACTGTGATACCTAAGAACTTCTAACAGTAAGACACAAACACAATCTGATACCCACTACGATACCACTGAACCTGCTGTGATACACATTGTGATGCCTAAGAACTTTAATATACAAATTCATTGTGATAATAATGTGATACCTACTGTGATATCACTGTGCTACCGTCTTGAATATGGATTAAGACCAAATCTTATATAGGTTTTATATCAAATAAAGAAACAATAGCCTCAAAAATAGGGTTCAAACCAAAAAAAAACCCTTAAAAACATGGATCTGGAAACCAAAAAAAACTCATATTTGAAACTAGAGAGGGGAGGGGTTTTAGAAACCAGATCTATCTATATCACCGTCATCATCTGCTCCGATAATGTAGTTCACGTTGGTGTTTGATTTCAATGCATTTATGAATTCTTAGGTCCTTGGTTTTTGATTTTCAAACACGAATCTTCCCGTCCTGATGGCCGGTTATCGATCAACCACCCAAGTTCTATCACCTCATCTCCTCCTTCCCCGTCAGTTACCGATATTTTTTTTAACGACTCATTTCCATGACTGCTAGTAGAAATTGAGGGAGATGGAAAGAGAGAATCTTTTTTTTTGTTTGATTAGTGGTGAGAGATACGGAAAGATTTGATGAGCCTGGTATATGGAAAGATATAAACATGAATTATAGTTTTATTTATTAAATTATCCTTTATGATTATTTAAAATATAATAATTATTTTCTTAAATGATTAGTTAATATTGAATTTCACGGTTACCACAAATTAAACAGTTCTCATTTGATTAGACCCCTATATAAGAGTCCATTCAAAGGATAACTGATTAGTTTGTGATAACTGTGAGATCTAATATCAACCACAATTTAATGGATAAATTAGGAAACCAATATTTTTGATAATTTGACTTAAAATTATAATTAAAGTGATTTTTAGGTATTTTAAATTTTTTATCTTTGTTCTCTCTCTCCTACCTCCGGTCTCCGACGAACACCATGTAATACCCAAAATACACAATGTGATACTCAAAATAGATACAATATGATACCAAAACACACTAAGTAAACTTTTGAGACCACTGTGATACCAATTGTGATATCAACTGTGGTACCACTGTGATATCAACTGTGGAGGGGATAGAGGAAGGGAGATAGGTAGTGAGGGACAAAGATGGGGCTAGCTGTCGGGAATGCTAATAAGTGGGTGTTTAGTGGTCGATCATTAGAGACGGTGTCTTGGTCAGACAAGATGACCGAAGGAGGTCAACGGAGTGGTGAAGGGTGCCGTAGAAGGCCACCAGATTCGGTCCATGTGTGTCCGTGTGTATATAAATACATATATTAAAATAATTAAAGTAATTTGAATAATCAACATAATTTATAAATTTACCCTTTGTTTTATTTTAGTAAATAACATTCATTATCTAAAATGATTGGTTCATATAATTAGACCTCACAGTTATCACAAACTATTTAGTTCTCATTTGATTAGACCCCTATATACATAACCAAAGTTATTTTGAGAAGTGATAAATATTTGAGTAAAGAAGTAATCCTACCCCTTCATACTGTCAAGATCATATTTGACTGGTCAAAAATTGCGGCTATGTGAAAAATAGAGATGGTAGTTTCGTAAATTTTACAAATAAGCGGCAAACGAATTCATATATGAACCTATATGTGGTTCACATATGAACAATATATTCATACATGAACTCGTGTATTTCAAATATGGACAATATGTTTATATGTGAACTCATGTAATTCACATATGAACTATTTTAACTAATTCATCTATGAGCTTTTGGGTTCATACATGAATCAGTTTAATATTTCACATGTGAACTAATTAACGGGTTCACATATGAACATATAGTCCATATATGTATCATATGGGTTCATATGCACCATATTTGTAAAAGTTAATACAAATACAAACATGCCAAGAATTGGTCGGATAATGCATTGATTACTTAGTTGACTTCCTGATAGCATTCAAGAAATAGTTTGTAGGGAATTCAGATTGCATGAAAAACCAAGTTCATCTATGAACAAATGAGGTTATGTTGTAAAACCAACAAAGACAATTTCATATAGAATTTTCAAACATGAACCATATTTACCTTACCTTTTGACTTAAGGTACGTATGATGAAGTAATTCAACTTAAATTAAAAATAGATAATTAAAAAACTAAAACGATATAAATTAATAGTTAGGAAATGAATTTAACCTTTTTTTTATTAATCTAGATATCCAACCCGCTTTGCGAGCCGACTAATCCCAAGACAACCACCTGTTTTACAAATAGTCTGGAGTCACCGCATTTAAACCTTCGTGGCCATAAGAAGATTTTTATTTCTCTTTGGATTTGAACCTAAGACCTTATGATATTTTTGATCTTTGGAGACAAGCTAAAACCAATCAGACATCATCGAAGTTAATTTAACCTATTTTTTGATATAAAAACAAAAATACTAACCGTTATGTCAATTGTTGTCCTGCTTTCCCCGCCCTCCATAACTATTTATTTCCCCATGCATTAAATTACATAAAATACCACCGCGTTCCTTCCATTTGCCAAGTCAAAGCTTTGACCAAATCACCCCAACCTTTCTCTATATATACCCCCTCCTCTACCTTCATTTCCAGACCTTATAATCTCTCTTGTGTTGCTTTGATTCTTCTCTTTGTTTGTTTGCGATATCTAAACCAATTGAACATTTTTGAAGTAAAACTTGATTTCTTTTTTGTAAATTTCTTGAAATCATCATGAGGGGTAAGCTTTTTACGTCATCTAAAGCTTCGTCACCTTCGAATTCTTATGCTCAATCTCCGGTGATGTCTCCTATGAACACACCTTCCCATCATCGAACCTTTTCGGTTTCCATCATGGAAGAAGATTTGATGTATGCTGAACAAATGATCAAGAGGTGGGATCTTGATTCTCCGTTTTATACGAAAGTGGACTATCTCTTCACTGGAGATAGACGTGAAGCTCGACAGTATGTGAAGGCGGTTAAGAATTTGCAGTCGGCGATGCATTGTTTTGTGTCGGAGAGTGGTAGCTCGGAGAAGATTATTCATGCACAGAAGTTGATGCAGATTGCGATGAAGAGGTTGGAGAAGGAGTTTTATCAGATTTTATCTGCGAATAGAGATGTCCTTGATTCGGAGTCGGTTTCTAATCGATCATCAAGAGGTAGATCAAGTGTTTCAGATGATGATGATGATGTATCAGAGGAAGATGATCGAATTTCATCGTCCGGAAACACCGTTTCTGATGGAGAAAGAGTTTCGGTTTCAGAATTGGCTATGGCTGATCTCAAATCGATTGCTGATTGTATGATCTCATCGGGCTATGGATTAGAGTGTGTAAAGATTTACAAAATTATCAGGAAATCGATTGTTGATGAGACGCTGTATAATCTCGGTGTTGAGAAGTACAGTTTCAATCAAATTAACAAGATGGATTGGGAAGTGATCGAACCTAAAATCAAGAGCTGGTTATACGCCGCGAAAGTTGCAGTGAAATCGCTCTTTTACGGCGAAAAAATTCTCTGCGACTACGTGTTTATGTCGTCGGAGAAGATAAGAGAATCGTGTTTTTCCGATATCTGCAAGGAACGAGCAATCGTGCTGTTTGAATTCCCGGAACTCGTGGCGAAATCGAAGAAATCTCTAGAGAGAATGTTCAAAACATTGGATCTGTACAACGCCATCTCAGAGCAGTGGGCGGAGATCGAAATGATCTTCTCCTACGATTCAATGGCCGTCGTTCGCACACAGGCCGTCACGTCACTCGTTAAACTCGGCGATGCCGTCCGAGCAATGTTATCTGATTTCGAGGCGGCGATCCAGAAGGAAATATCAAAAACTCCGTTTCACGGCGGCGGTGTTCATCCTCTAACACGTTACGTCATGAACTACTTAGTTTTCTTAAGTGATTACAGCCTGGCACTCTCCGATATCGTTGCCGACTGGCCACTTCAGATACAATCGCCATTGCCGGAATCTTACTTCTCAAGCTCCTCCTCCGACGAATTATCGTCGATCTCCGCTCGTTTCGCGTGGCTGGTGCTCGTTTTGCTCTGTAAGATCGACGCCAGCGCCGAGCTCTACAGAGACGTAGCTCAGTCGTACCTGTTTCTCGTCAACAACCTAAACTACGTCGTTTCAAAGGTTAACAGCTCCAATTTGAAATCCGTTATCGGCGACGATTGGTTGGTGAAGCACGATCAGAAAGTGAAACAATACATTGGAAACTACGAACGAATGGCCTGGAGTAAAGTAATCTCATCGTTACCGGCGAATCCAACTGCTGATAATCTAACGATCGAGACGGCGAAGGATTGTTTCCGACGGTTCAATCAAGAATTCAGCGAAGCTTACCGAAAACAATCCACGTGGATAATTTCCGACCGGAAAATCCGAGACGAGATTAAAATCTCGGTGGCGAAAAAGATCACGCCGGTGTACCGGACGTTTTACGAAAGATACCGAGGGGTTTTTCGAGGCGTTGATTCAGTGGTCAGATATGCCCCTGATGATTTGGGTAATTACTTGTCCGATTTGTACCATGGTAACAGAGCTCCGGGAAGCACCAATACGTCGTCGCACTCTTCTATGTCTTCTTCCTCCTTATCGGGAAGCCGTTGAAACGGTTTTTCCCTTGGAGAAATATTATTTTATTGGTTTGGTAAATGTAAAAATATTAAGAAATAACACCATTCTTTATTGAGCAATGTTGAATTATTCGTAAAATAACTATATATATATATATATATATATATATATATATATATATATAATTATAAATTAAATATTAAAACATTTTTATTTCTTTTAGAGAAAAACAAAAGTTACGAAGCAATTGGGACATTGTATTAAAAAATAAGTTGTAATGTTATGTGGCCAATGCTACTATCGATACTCTTTATGTTCATTTATTATTATTATTATTTATGTAGTTAATATGCCATAAAAGATACTTTAAATAATCGAATTATATGGTGTTGTGACGTGAACCACAATAGAATTGTTTTTGCAATCATAATATATATATAAAAGGGAAAACCAATAAACTTTCTAGTAAACAATTTTTTATTTTTATGTTTTATTTTTTATTAGAAAAATAAAAAATAAAAAGACTATACCCATAAAATCTACATTATGTGTAAAGTGTGCCTAATTAGAATTAACAGGGGTAAACAACTCTCTGAACATAACTTAAAATGCTTTCTAAAACAGGTGTAAATAGCCCACTAAAATAGCCCTCCACGTCGCTACATCCACTCTCTTTGATTATTTTGGTTTCACCTGTTGATAAGTTCCAAATTGCTTAACCAAATAAAAACCTAATTGATAATGCAATCACATGTTTTTTTAGTAGTAGGCTTGCTCTCTTTATAATGAATCCATTGTTTGTGAAAATTTTAATAGGCTTGCTCTCACATTTTATTTTCTTAACAGTAGGCTTATAAGCTATCAATTGTTTGTGCCTGAGTTTAGACAAACCTATTGTTTTTTTTGGGTGAAAATTTGAAATACATTGATATATATTATATTGTGACAATGTTACTAATCCTTATCGAACTACTTAGTTCTTCAAATACTTTATGCAAAAAACTTGGGGTTTGAACTTTGAATCCTACAAATAGCCTTGTGAACTCATTGTTAAACTACCTATTATTAGGCGATATATTTATCAAGATGTAATTCGAGTGTTTTCTAACGTGTACTGTTCTTATCTTTGATGAGAAATAAGCAACAAATGAGTGGTCATGGTTCTTTTCCAATAAGATCATAAACCATATTGTTTTGAGAGAATTGTGATTTACATACTATTCTGCCCACTAAAAATAACTTGTTATTGTAGGGATTCAATAATCTCCTTGCCATATCTTTAAAGAATCCAAACAAATTCACATGACTTTGTTTGTATATAAAGGTTTTTCATTGAATGGTAAGGTATTCTACTTTAAAGTGAAAATGTAGTCAAGTACCCTCAAAACTGTTAACATTTTTGTTATTGGTAATTTGATAATGGTATAGATTATAGCAAGAATTAGCCCCATTGATAGCTTTTACTCTTGATGATAGAATGCTTTTGATAGCTTCTACTTTTGATGATATAATGATTTTGATAGCTTCTACTTTTAATAGAGAATTATAAGAGATTTGTTCTATGTGGTCATTTGTTAAGATTTCAATCTTGATTTGCTAAATATCGTTATTTGTAAGGTATGGAATTTTTTGGTGAGGGTTCACAACCAAAAAAGACATAGAATAAACAGGAAAAAAGAGTGTGGTATGAACGTTTCTTGAAGTACGTATACATGAGGTCAATAAATTTTTGCAATTGCTTCTTTCACGATACACAACTTTATAAGAAGATGCAATATGCAAGATCATTCACGGATTACGATAATAACCCTGTGTTGCTTAATGAAGCATAAGAACAAATTGACCGATGCAAGGAAGAAGAGATAGATGCAACGCCTTTGGGGTCACCAAGACAATGAGTACATGGCTAATTTACGTAATGAGATTGCGAATCAATTGGTGTTAAATGCTTCAAGTTAGACGTTGCACTCAACATATTGGGTTTGAACAAACAATTGTTATGCTTGTTTAGATTGAAATAATATCATGCATTTGCTTGGACTGTTAATCATTTTATATTTTTTATTTAATAATTTCCTTCAGAACTTTTGTCAGACGTTAATTTTCATCAAACACAAGACTGAGAGTAAAATGGTAATTTTATGTCATTCAGACTGTTGATTCAGAACAATTCCCAAACAACCATTTTATATCCAACACTAAATCATTGAGAGTCTATTTAATCATTCTGCACTCAATCATCCAGTATTTGTCAAACATCCCCTTACTTGGAAAGAAAGAGGGAGAGATAACTATACTCCTAACCTTTACTTCTATTTACACAACAACCTTTCAAGAACTGACATAAACTCAAATTAATCCCTTATATAAAACTGATAACCAAATTAATTATTACCACTTCTCTTTCTTAATGGAATTTCGTTCGGAAATTTGATCAAGTGAAGACTTGAGGGTACTTGTACTTCATCTTCGACTCTAGCTCCTAAGTAGCGTATTGCCCCTTGGGCATGGGATGATGACGACCTTTCAATCACTTAATATTACTATTGTATTCATGATTCGAGTTTGTGGTAAATCCTCTTAGTGGTTTTGCTAGAACATTGAGAATGCTTTCCTCTTGTGAATTTTTATGTTTGGGACCAAATTGGTATTTGTTTATGGAATTCCTTGGTATTCTAGTTCATATTTTTGTTTTAATTTGGGTTATTACAATAATAAATATTATTTTTTAAGAAATAGTAATTAATATTAAATGAAAACTATTACTTAAATTAAATTATACATTAATTATTTAGAATTATTAT
>NW_020200640.1:10925-12939 GCF_001531365.2 Cynara cardunculus var. scolymus
AATAAATACACACACACAATAACAACAACAACAACAACAACAATAATAATAATAAATTTAAAATTATTGTTATTAACATATTATATTATTTAATTTTTATTATTATTTTGTTTGTATTAATTAACATGTTATATATATTATTAGAGATTTTTTAATTATATTATAAAATATTGTAATTATATACACATTATTTCCAGTTCTCTTTTTTAGTCATTTTACATGCTTATCAACTTAGTTTTTGTCAAACATAATTTGCTTATCAACTACCAACTAACTTAGCAATAATTGATTAGCTTATCAATTCATTTGCCAAACATAACCTTAGGGGTCTTAGGGTATATTTTTGCTCCAAAAACTATATTATAACGTATGTTAAAATAGAGATCAGAAAAAAGAGATGATGGAAATCTTAAAACTCTACATTTTAGCGTTTAAAAGAGAAAAAATAATTTAATAATATAATCAATGTTGAAATCTATTAAATATAATAATTTTTGAAGTTAAATGTAATTTTTTTTAAATATCTACCGAAGATACTTCAAATGCTTTCATCAAAATTTGTTATGTAGGGATATTTTCTCTACATTTATCATTAAAAAAAAATTAAGGGGCCGTTTACCAAACACTTATCCGGTAAGTGTTTACCGGTAAAATTTAACACTATTATTTACTTACCGGGTAAGATTCTAGTCCACCAAAACGACATCGTATGCAACAATTTATCCAATAAGCGTTTACCATGGTAAGAGTCGTCGCCCTCACTTACCGGATTAAGACTCAAAGTCCTTGTCTCGATCTTACCGGGTAAGATTCGTGGTACTTACCATATTCATCCGGTGAGGTAACATGTTTTGATAAACACTTATCTGAATAAGTGTTTGGTAAACAATCCTTAAAAAACTTGAAATCATACATCATCTGATTTAAAATTAAAAAAATCCCCAAAATAACATAAACTATAATATAAGATATCCTTTGAGTACACTCTTCGTTCATAAACATTAAAACTCCATTCTCAAACCTTTCCTTTGAAGTTACTCAACGTTTTGGTCATTGTCAATGGGAATATTAATTTGTATACTTCTTGGAATTTGTCAATATATATATTATATTATAGTGATAAATGGTATTTAATTATTATTTTAAAGTCAAACGGAGTTTTATATCTTTATACGATAAAAACGCAAGTCCCGTGAGCATTGAAATTATTGTTTCTATACTTTTGGTCTTTGAAATGAATCAATTACGTTCGATTGTTCAACATTTTGTTCTCATATCGCATAGCTCGTTTCATTTTAATCCCTTTATGTTACGCAACAAATTTTCATTTTCAGATAAATGATCACATTTTTCATTTCAGTTACAAATGATCAAATTACTTTTTTAATTGGTGTGTTTTTGTTTGAGTATATGACAGTTTCACACATTGGTTTAAGCTACGTAACTGCAACACCCAATTTCTTTTTGTTAATTGAGATAAGTGGACACGACTCTTGGACTTGATATACAGATATCTAAACCCGAAAATTAAAGGTATATTAAAGAATCATAATACACTGCAACATGACTTGGTTTATAGGATGCTTGCATAGGAAATATTGTCATATAAAAACTAATATGATGATCTGCTTACCCTTCCTAACAACTTAGGGGCTACTATTTATACCACCTCGTCATTCACATACCATATATTTTTTATTCTTTATCTCACTCACGTTTTCCATATAGGAGAGGATATGAATAGAATTCACCTTATATTTATTGAGTATAACATTTTAAGTTATCAATTATTTGCTTAATGAATTATTGTAACACACACACACACATATATATATATATATATATATATATATACTAGAAGGGTACTCGTGCAATGCAACGAGATACATCTTAACTTTAATATTTTATTTTATTTTTATCCCAGTCGATGCTATAATATGGTTTTATGTGATTTTGAAAAAGCGATGATATTTTTATTTTTGAATAAAGTATAAATTTGAAGATATCATAAAAA
>NW_020200640.1:14219-24161 GCF_001531365.2 Cynara cardunculus var. scolymus
ATATATATATATATATATATATATATTCCTTACCAGATAAATATGGCAAGTGTCAAAAATCTTACCCGGTAAGAACAATAATAAAGATGAAGAGTCTTACCCGGTAAGTGAGGGTGATGGCTCTTACCCGGTTAAGTGCTTACCGGGTAAATTGTTGCATACGATACCATTTTGATCTACTACAATCTTACCCGATAAAATAAATTATAATATTGACTCCTAACAGTAAACCCTTACTCGATAAGCATTTAGGTAAACGACCCCTTCATCTTGCTTTGTAAACATCAAAACTTCATTGACAATGTTTCTTTTTCATGTATTAAATCGCATTTAAAACAATTTAAATTGGCATCTAATAAGAACATTAATTTGTATAGGCAATTCAAATTATCCTTTGAAATTTGTCAAATGTATGTCCCTTTACTTGTTTAAAAGTATCACACAAATTAAAAACGAATTCAACGAATTTAATAGTTTTAATAGAAAAAAAGTGTAAGACATTTTTATATCTGTGTTGCACATTTCTATTTTTAATTGTATTAAACGAATTTAATACTTTTAATAAATCTATATCAATAACATAAGGGTGTACACCGCTTTTCGAATTGATATAGGGTTGTCACCATCTAGAGTTAATCATGCGTAGGTGTAGTCATCGGCAGGGCGACTATTGGTCCACGGTGAGCCGAGGCTTGCTTTCCACTTTGTCACATAAATGTCTTTTTATAGCCCAAATCTAACCCCGTTATTTAAGGCCTATCCTTCAAGTCAAGACTCATTCGTCCAATATATGTATTGTATCAAGTCTTTCGACATATAAAATTAAGGAATAATGTCTATGAGAAATTTTGTGCATTCACATTAAACTAAAGAGTCGTTTATCAAACACTTATCGGATAAGCGTTTACTGGCAAAAGTCATTACCTCATTTACCTTGTTGGGTAACAAATGCGACAATCAAAATGGATTGTGGTAAACGTCTTTTACTCGGTAAAGGTTTACCGAGTAAGTCTTCTCTCCCATTACTGAGGTAAGATTCTTGTTATTTGTTATGTTTTTTACCGGATAAAATTATTGGTCCTTACCATGCTTACAGATAAGGTAGCTGACATGCGTTAAGCACTTACTTGGTAAAAGTTTGGTAAACGGTTGATAAACAAATCCTCAACCCTTTGGAATTTATTGAAACTAATTTGTATATCAATTTAAAATCGTAATAAACCAAATCAAATCTAAAGTTGACATTATACCCAGATGTAGAGGTATTTTGGTATATGTTATGTTTCTTGGAGGACCAAGAATGTAAATTGGGCTTTAAAAGGTAAAAAGTAAGTTTCCTCCCCATAAACGAGACAAGGAAGAAAACACAAAGAAGAAAAAACTCTAACTCCTAACAAAATACGACGATAAAGATAAAAATACCCTGACCTTAATACTCATCTTCCTATTAATTGTCATCCAACCACGTAATCACCATGCCAAACAGGGGTTGTTGACAAACTTATAGACTTTCTTGTATGCTCCTGACCTATCCCTTCAGTTGCATGTTTATCACTCTCCTTTTCTTCTGAAAGCACCTTGTCCTCAAGGTGGTAATAAGGATAGGCCACTTGGAACTCTTGCAGCCATTCCCAAGTTGCATTTTCAGGCAAACAACCAACCCATTGACTCAAAACTTGCACTTGCATCTTCCCGTTTCTTAACATTTGTCACCTATTACAAATGGCGAGTGGCTACTCCTTCTGTACCTTTATATGGTTTAAGAATAGAGACGTGAAAGGCCGGGTGAATATTGCTGGAATTTGGCAGGGTATTTTTATTTTCATTTAATTGTCATCCAACCACGTAATCACCATGCCAAACAGGTGTTATTGACAATCTTGTAGACTTTCTTGTATGCTCCTGACCCATCCCTTCAGTTGTATGTTTATTAGTGTGGCCTTTCTTGCAGAGAGTTCCTTTTGTGGAGATTAAGGATGAAGGAATTGAAGGAGAAATTTTTTGGAGAGTATATAATTCTTCTAATCTTGTAGCTCTAATTTCTCCTTTTTTAAGAGTTTATCATTTTTTTAAGGTTCTTATATTTTGGAGAATTTTTTTGGTTGTGGAAATGTGAATTTTATGGTGAAAACCGCCATTGGAGTTGAAGCTAATTGACACTTGAAGCTTATAATTAACTCGATTCCTTGTTAAACCTTTTTGGGGTTTTCATGATTGGAAGATTAGTTTTGGTTTTTGCGTTTGTTTATCTTGAAGTTATGTAAATAATCAAGGATTTGGGTATTTTGCTCATATTGAAAATCAATCCAAGGATTTTATGTTTGTAAACCTTGATTATTTGATTTGGTTAACTTCAATGTGGTTTGGAATCATTTTTAGAGGCTCCAATGTTGTGGTCTTATGATTGGTTTTATGTTGGAATCGACATTTGAGGGTTTGAATGTGTGTTTTCTGGATTAATGTTGGATTCATCCAGTTGTAGATCACCATGGTGTTCGCAACCTCTGCCACGATGGGGTCGCGTGGTAGGTTGCGTAGGATTCCGTTTCGTGCAATATTGGCATTTTCTAATCTTCGTTGTGGGTTCAATCTAGGGGTAATGATTAAAGGTTGACTAGAGGTTTCTTGAAAGTGTTTAATGTGATAGTTGTGCGGTGTTTGACACGTCATCTGATTAGGATAATCCAGGTGTATGATTGTGGGATTATCAACCTTAGCGCGTGTATTAAGGCAATTGGATCGCATGTGAGTTCCCTTGTACTACTTTTTGTAAATGAAAGAGATATCCTGATATAATGTGGTTTACGAATTGTTTACCAATTAATTTACATGCATGCAATATCTGTTATTACTGCTTGTAGATGTGAAGTGTGGATTATTAAATATGCATGTATAATATTTTAAATTGATGTTTTTGGTGCATAAAAGCTTGGGCATGGTTGTGGTGTGTCTGTGGGTAGGTGACTTGGATAGCGGTTCCATAATTTGTGCAATTGAATATGTTTCATATTGCACAAGGGAATGGCAGGTTTTTAGCTAGTTTGTGAAGTCACAGGCATGCGTGAATGGAACATGGTGACCATTGTGTATAGTTAATCGAGTGGGAATGTGGTATGTTGAGTTTGCATTCATTTTAAGCATTTGTTTTATGAAATGATGTTAAAAATGTGTGTTTGTTTTGATACGATGTTTTACAACGAATTTACTAGACCTTTCGGTCTAACCCTTATTTTGAAAACTAGAACATTTCAAGTGCGTATCTTGTTGAGATGGCTAGAACGGGAAAATGGTAATTTGTAAACTTGAGTTGGAACTGATTTCAGTTGTTGGACTGTTAGTAGTGGGCGTAGTTTATGTTTTATTTAGAAACTCTGGTTGTGTAAATAATGGTAATAAACTTAATTTCGGCTAGATTTATCTTTTTTTTTTGTGTGACATTTATAGAGATCTCGAGAGAATTGTATTATGGAACCTTAAAGGATTTCTTGTTTTGAGATAAATTTTAGAATTTGACGAAAACAACATAATTAGATTGCAGGAAATGAAATTCATCGAATTTATTGTTGGATCTGTAAGGTCAAAGTACCATTTTTATAAAGTTATTGTAAATATGTATTTTTGGATTCATCACTTTTGTCAATATAATATATATATATATATATATATATATATATATATATATATACATAATAAAATTTAGAAAGACCATCCTCATAAATTTAAGGTATTAGTAAAATTTGCAAACAAATTAGAGTTAAAGAAATTTGGTCATAATAAAATATCATATATCAAATTTTAACATCATAATATAATGTTTCTATTTCAAATTTAATATAAAATCAATAACATTTTTGAAAAAGTTTGTTGTCGAGGCGTGTCATGCTACACCATGGTGGCGCCACTCCTTAAACAGACGTACTGAAAGTTAATAAAACGTGAGGGACGTGTCTCGTCTCAACGATACGTCATGTTGCAATCATGATGCACCTTTTAAAGTGCCATGTTTTGAGCAATTTATATGATAATAGGAAACTTTGAATTGATGCCACTTTCCAAATTAAGAAGTGGGCATAATCCTATAGAGTAGAGATGGCCAAAGTGCACACAACCCCACCCCAATATCGATCGGCATTGGTTTACGGTTAGATGATGCAAGACTGATTATACGTTTTATATAAATATGTTTCATCTTTTTATAAATATAATACAAGTTTTTTTTATTAAAGTTCTCCAAAGATTTTTTAAGTGAACATAATTAAGTGTATTTCAATACTCAATTTCAAAAATAATAAATATAAAAACTTGTAAATGTATTTGTGTAATATTTATTAATTTTTAAAAGACCGAGCTAGGCGTCACCGATTTGGAATCGGTGCAAGCACCATTTTGGGACCAATTACCGGGCCTACATTCATTCTTAGGATTTTGGTCTAGACCGGAATCGCAACTAGCCAGCCAGGGATATATAGGACCGATTTGGAACAGCCTAGCAACGACCGGACAAAACATCTCTAATTTAGAGTTATGACCTGTTTGTTAGCATCTTAATGTTTTTAATGAGACACACCGTTATGGAGTCGGTTATACATAATTATTTGGCAGTGACTTAATGATATGAAAAGTTGTTTATCTAATGAGCTTCTAGGAAGAGTTTTATTCCAAACCTGCATCTCCCAATTAAAAAGCACTCCCTTCTTGTCTGTAATAAATCCTCTAAACTTAAAGTCTTTTTAATCTATACAAATAGATAAATTTACACATCAACTTTATTGATATAGAGTTTAACGAAAACTCAGGGACGTTCCAATCTTTTTGGAGGCCCTGCTACATCCAAAACTATTGATTACATTGCATAAATGAGATAAGAGAGAATATAAGTTAAGAATAAAAATAGGCTAAACCTAAAACGATTAACAATCTGAAACTAAACCTAAATCATTAATGATTTGAACCTAAAACCAAACAATTAATAGTTTGAATCTAAATAATTTCGGTTATAATTTTACACACGTCAATAAAATACCCTAAACACATAAATTTGGATCTCAAAATTTCGGAAACTTTGTTCAAAATATTACATTTAACATATTAAATGATTGGGTCAGTGGTTATCATCAGCATGGGGTCGTCGGTCGGTGTGCCGTGTGGGGTTGGGTTAAGACAGCGGTGTTTCCTGGGTGGGGTTGGGCTGCAGGCCTTGAAATACAAATTCATAGAAAATTTAATTTTAAAATAACATAAAAACAAATAATAATAACAAATTAATAAGATACAAACAGACTATTTTTCTTATATTTAACCAAAGAAATAACACAAATCTGATTAAAATGGAATTGTTTAGGTCAAAATGATTTTTAAATTCAAAATTAAAATTAACCTAAGCTTTTAGAATTTTTTTTAACCATCGTTGTTCGAAACAGATTACGTGTTTCTCGACTAATTTCAAGAAAAATCCCGATAGACGTGAAATACTTGAATTGATTACCTCAAAGATTTACGGTTGGTGACCTCTATTTTTTTTAGAGTTTGTTTGGTATTCAGACGTGATGGAATAGAGCTGTACAACTGTTCAACGTTTAATAAGACATAACTAAACAGATAAAATGGTGAACCCACTTCTATTACATGAGTCAACGACACACCACACACCACAACATGATGTGTAATTAAGAACAACGTTCATACATTCTCAAAATAAATCATATATTTCATACACCGACTTTATCAATATCACTATCAGAACACAAACAAATCATATCTTCATAATATAGAAATATTTTATTATATGCAATTCGAAAATAATGCATATGAGATTCTCGATCTTTACATCACTTTTTACAATATCTGTTGATTTCCTACAACGTCATAATATTTTTTCTGATTATAAATATCCTAATAATAATAAACTAGAAGGGACAGCAAGATACATCTCGACTTTAATGTTTCGCTTCTTTCTTCGATGTTATAATACAGTTTTATGTGGTTTTAAAAAATGATAATGTTTTTACCTTTGCATAAGATATAGATGTGAAGATATCATAAGAATTAAAAATATATATATTGATATTAGGAGGTGTTTGAGATTGCTTATAAAAGCTGTTTTTTAACTTATTTCAGTCTGACACCGGTGATAAACTATTTTATGGTGTTTGGATAAGAAAAAAAAATTGTTTATACCGGTGCCAAACCGGTAATAAGCTGTTTTTGATAAGTTAATCCTTCCCGACTTATGAAAAACTGTTTATTACCAGTTTACAATTTTAACCCTGTTTTATTCAACTCCGGTTTGATACCACATAAGTTAATAAACACTTTTACAAAAAAACATAAGTTGTTTTGAATAAGCAATCCCAAACACCCCCTTAGTACCAAACTAACTATTTAAAATTTTTAATTTTTTTAATTTAATTTTTCTTATTATAATTTGATTTAGGTTTAATAACGAAGTAATTTAATTTATGTTTAATAATATAATTTTTTATAAACATAATAATTAAGTATTTTGTTATAACTCAATAATTATCAAAAAAAAATTTAGATATTTTATTTTAAAATGATATGTTTATCATGTATTAGATTATATTTATCTGTAGTTAATTACACGAATTCAAACATAGAGCATTAATAAGTTGTACTTATGCACAATTTACTTGTAATCTTGAATTTTAAATATTATGCATCAATAAACAGTACCTTATACATAAAAATAATTTTTAAGAATTTTTATCAAATACTTTATAATATAGTATAGATAATACCAAATCGATTATTTCATTTTCCCGTGAGTAATATTCTTCCCAACATTAATTATTAAACACATTCGATGTAAATATTTTAATATCGGTTATAATGAGAGC
Organism: Cynara cardunculus var. scolymus; assembly: GCF_001531365.2. Lineage (NCBI taxonomy): Eukaryota > Viridiplantae > Streptophyta > Magnoliopsida > Asterales > Asteraceae > Cynara > Cynara cardunculus. The sequence goes on from NW_020200640.1 coordinate 21,077, forward strand.
CCAATTTCCTAGTCCACTAATGCTGTTTTAATATGAGCCCAATTTCTTAGTCCACAATGCCGTTTGAATGAGAGCCCAATTTCTTAGTCCTGCTAGCAGTAGCATAACCCATGAGTGCGACCCAAGTCTGAAATTGGCAGCCATGGCTAAGAGCTTATTTGATAACGACTTAATGGGTTATATAGCATATATAACTTAATTGTTAAGTAATAAATATGTGTTTAGAAGTGGCTTAATTTATGAATTAGAAAACAACTTATTTGCTCAACCAATTAGGTGAAGTCATATCCCGTAAGCCAAGATGATTTCCATCCCTGCCCTTCTTACGTAAAATCAACTTCGTCCCTAGAATCAACGCTCCCCCTCGACGGTCCAGATCGCTGCTCTTTCACTCTCATTCTCAACGACGTGTCCTTTTTCTTGATTTTATGGTTACAATGATGTCTTAGGGTTGTTCTCCGTCTCTCAGTTTCATGGTAATAGTATTGTTCTCCTCATGAAATCGATAACTCATAAAGTCATTACTCAAAACCGATAACCAAGAATCCATGATTGATTTTGATTTAGGTTGATGCGACTCGGTCTTTGGATTTATATATATATATATATATATATATATATATATATATATATATAATATTTGTTACAGATAAAGTGGAAAATATAGAGTTCAAGATTCATTAGAGATGAAATTTTGTTTAATTGATGGATCAAATATTAGTCTGAAAAGCTTTCTAGCAGCTGCAACTGTTACAACATTGAAAGAAAAACATCCTTTCTCAGTGACCTAAGGACCGGTAAAGTCTCTTGTAGTTCATCTATGGCCTAAATGTTCTATAGACTAGGTTTTATTTAAAACATCCTTAAATATATATATATATATATATATATATATATTATATCGTTCGACATTTTTATCAAATAGTTGTTTTAATCAATATTGTTTGATATAAATTGAAAATAAAATAGTCATTTATGACATTCAGACTGTTTATATGATACAACAACCGAATAACAATTTATCTTGAATCATACAAACAACTTGATCAATAACAATACGTAATAAAAACGAACATAAGACTCCCTATGAATTTGAGGTTTCAATTTTCCACGATTTGTTCGAACTTCAAGCTAAGTTTTTTTTATTTTTAAGAGAAAAGTCCAAAAAACGCAATAAATGTTGTCATTTTGAATTATTCAATCATTTTAGTTTTTTAAATAAGCAAACTATCGAACCTTTTATTTTAAATGATTAAGGCCTTAATTTATTTTGAGTAAATAAACCATTAAAATCTTGAAATTGATTACATACATCATTTTAATCCCAACAAGCTATCTGTAACCGGCTAATGACGTTTTAAAGTAAAAAAAAAACCAAACCAACTTACAATTCTCAAACCAAATGCCAATTAAACCCGTTGCACGATCGCACTCAATGGCATCGATCCCCCTAGTTGCCCCATCCTCATCTGCTTCCCGTCGCCAACATTCTCCTCTGCCATTGATCTCCCTCTTTGATTTTTTTTGTCTTATGATTCTTCCTCTTTTCCAAAAAAAAAATTAATGGAGTATATATAGCCAAATGAAAAAGAGGGAGTATCAAAAAGCATATTAAAATAGGGAGATCGATGGCAGGAGTCAACGCCGATGATAGCTAGCTGTGATCAAGTACATATGATAATGGGCCGGTGATGGGCTAGCTGTGGCGTAATGTTTGGGAACAATAAAACTCGTTTAGATTTTATATTTTAGTTTAACAGTTTCCTAACTGTTTACAGATAGCTCTTTTAAGTTAAACTAATGTAGGTAATCCATTTCTAAAATTTCGATGATTTATATATTAAAAAGAAAAAAATCTCAAGTATTTAATTATTCAAAATAAAAAAATTCAATTCTTTTTTTATTCATAAAGAAGTTCGAAAACTTAAAACATTCAAAACAAGAAAGTTTGAAATTTGCAGTAACAACATTAATATTTGATTCTCTCTTAAGAGTTATTTTCACTAAATCAAAATTGGATTTATGTAAAAAAATTCTAACATATTGTTTTATAAGAATTTTGGGATGGTTTGATTTAAAATGAGAAATAAAAATGACAGAGAATTGGAAATAAATTTTCATTCATTTTCAATTTGACTTGGAATGAAAATTTGGGTTTGTGAGATAAAATTGACCCATTATATAATATAAAAGAAACACTTCTTTTCTATTTTGAAATTCCATTAATTACTATTTAATATCTTTAACCAAACACTCTCTTAGTTTATAGAACCAAACAATAGAACATTTTTCATCTAGAAGTGTCATAATAAGCTTATAGGACGTTTTAAGCTTATAGAACGTTTTTGAATAATTTAGTAAGTTTTAGGACATTTTTAAAAGGGAAAATTATACCAAAATGGAACCAACTTTCACCTAATTCCTATTTTGGGAAACTAACTTTCAAAATCATCATTTTAGGGAACCAACTTGCATCTGATTCTTATTTTGGGAAACCAACTTGCAAAATATTTATAGAAAAATAATTCAAATTCATTTTTTTTCCAAAAATTAATGCATTAAAATCTATTTTTCATTTCAAATCTCGTTTTTTTAATTCAGATATCAAATTGAACATTTTTAAAAAAAAAATCTAAATTACCACAATAAAAATTGTTTTTTACTAATGCAAAAAAAATTAATTTAATAGAAAAAAATTAATTGATGCAATAAAATATAAATATTAAATATCACATTCAAGATTTTTATATCCAATCAATTGCATCAATTAATTAAAATTTCATTAAGTATTATATGAAAAAATTTCATTAGATTATATATATATAGAGTTTGTTTCAAATACAACTCATCACATTTTTACAATCAATATAACCCAATAAATTGAGATATTTATGGAAATGATGAGAGTTCATTTATTATGATTTTAATATTTATGGAAAATGAATATGGTTCATTAATTATGATCAATACTCTATATTAGAAAACAATCAAAACTTCTATATTAATAACATATTAATCAAATGAAATGGACGGTTGAGATTGAGTTGTATTGGTTGCACAAATGTCAAGAGTTGTATAATAACCA
>NW_020200640.1:24817-32325 GCF_001531365.2 Cynara cardunculus var. scolymus
GATCATTTGCAAACTTTCACATTTCTACAAACTTTACAAACTTCCTTCAACCAATCACAAATTTTCTTTTTCTTCGATTTTTTAATTATAAGGGTTGAGTCGTCTTTTTAATGTTTAATTATGATAAGTAGCAACTCCCTAATGTTTTGAGATATTCATTAAATAACCTAATACTTTGAGATATTCATTGAATCCCTAAAGCATTTGAGAGCTTAGCGAAACAATTACGAGACGTTTGACGAAGACCGTACAAAGACTTCCATAATTGACAGACTTTACCTAGAGCAGAAGAAGTGAAACTAGGAGACAGTTTCACGTATACTTCTTCTTCAAGGTCCCCGTGAAGGAAGGCGTTGTGTACGTCTATCTAGTACAATTCCCACTTTTGAGCGATGGCTACTGCTAAAAATGTGCGAATATAGACCATTTTAGCAATCGCAACAAATGTTTCATTAAAGTCTATCCCGACAACCTGTTGATTCCCATATACCAACTCCCCTTTCAATCACTCAATAGTTCCATCTAAACGATATTTCACCTTGTAAACCCACTTATAACCAATTGCCTTCTCGACCGGGGGTAAATCTTCCTTCATGGTTTGACGCTAGCCCGGGTGCTTCACAGCCTCTTTGAAGGACTTAGTGTAACAGTGGTTGCAAGAAAATGTTTGTGTTGCACAGTGAACTTGTCACGATTTACATCATAAGCAATAGGAAAAGGAGTACCTGAAGACTTTATCGGATGAGGCGTTCGTGATGGAACGGGGTCTATAATCCTCATAGCGTTGGTGATGAATTCTTTGAACTTAGACTTCCAAAATCACGAACAGAGTCATATCTAGGCCCGAACCAAATAGTATCCCGCGAGGAGTTTTTCCATTAAGTATTGAGGTTGGAGTACAATTTATTACATGAGCAGTGATTAATATACTCGCCCCCCAAAAAGATTTTGGAAGACCGGCCTAAAAAAGCGAAGCTCGTGCCACATTCAGAATATTTCTAGGTTTCCTTTCAACTCGAGCATTTTGTTGAGGAGTATCGACACATGAGGTTTGATGTAATATACCATTTTTCAACATAAAATCGACTTAAACATGTAATTTTTCCCTTTCGTTATCACTTCGAAGAATTTTAACATGTTTATTAAATTAGGTTTTCATCATAGCGCAAAAATCTTTAACAAGACATGAAACTTCAGTTTTAGAGGACATCAGATAGACCCATATGTTTCGAAAATAATCATCGACAATGGTTAATTTATTAAAAAAATTTAGACTACTATTGTATTTTAAGAGAAAAATTTGGACCTCTGATATTTTTGGGACTTGGGCGTGCGCCCGTGCCGCCCTCCTAGGGACGGCCCTGACAGTTGCTTGAGAAGCCCGGAGTTGATGCCAAAGCCGAAACCAATAGACCCCATCATGTTGTTCACCCGCTGCAATCAAAGCCTTCAAGGTGCAGTCTTGAACGATGCATAACTTATTAGGAAATGTGGTAGAATAATGTAAAGGGGTTGTTTGTTAACCTTTTAATAGTTCCATTAAGAGGCAATATTTGAATCGTTAAGAGATGATTCTTGTTTGGCAAAAAAAGTATGCCTCTTAATGGTTCTAAAACCATCTGAATGGTTTTATATCATAGGCCTCTCTTAACCACTCAGTGCCCTAATTTCGTTGTAAATAGTTACCAAATAATGAAAGTCTCTTAATTATTCTGGCTACTTAATCATTCTGCACTAAACCATTAAGTAACTGTCAAACAACCTTTTAGTTGGCAAGCACCTAAGTCATAGACAGAAAATTGCACTAGAGTTCAAGAACAACTAAGGTATCGTTTAACACTATATTTTTGCTCAAAACAATCAAACCCTCTTTATGTGTTTCCCATTAGGTAGTACAAATAAGATCTTCGACGGATTTATAAAAATGATAAATTTTTGAATAATATTCGACGGAATATGTTGACTGATTTTCGTGGATTTGAGAGTTTTCCACGAACACACATCATACGTAATCCACCGAAAATCCATCTAAAATCTCTGACGAAATATCTATTGTCCGGTTTCTGTTGAAAATTATAGAAAAAATTAATTGATATTCCGTCAAAGATATCTAGTTTCTAGTAGTAATTTGATTTAATTAGAAAAAGAAAGTTTAAAATACAAACGAATTCATTCATACCGACCAATTAATTAAGATATTCATGAAAATGATAAGAATTTATTTGTTATCATTTGAATATTTGTGGAAAATGATTAGAGTTTATCAAATTAAGATCCATAACCTATACTATATTATAAAGCATTTGACAAAAACTCTTAAAAATCACTTTTTATGCGTAAAGTACTGTTTATTAATGTATATTACTTAAAAATCACTTTTTATGCGTAAAGTACTGAATTCGTGTAACTAACTGCAGATAAACATAATCAAATACAGAATAAACATTTCATTTTAAATATAAAAAATCTAAAATATAATTAGGATAATCATTGAGTTCTAACAGAATACTTAATTATTATCTTTATAAAATGTTATATATTAAACCAAAAATAAATTATTTTGTTATTAAACTTAAATTAAATTATAATAAAAATAAATAAATTAAAGAAATTACATAAAAAATAAAACTTTTAAATAGTTGATTTGATATTAACATTGATATATATATATATTTCAAATTTTTATGATATCTTCAAAATTTATATTTTATTCAAAAATAAAATCATTATTGTTTTATTAAAAACACATAAAATCGTATTATAACATCGACAGAGACAAATAATAAAATAGAACATTAAAATCGAGATTTGTCTCGCTGCATTGCGCGAGTACTCTTCTAGTTTATATTAAAAACAATTGAGATATTCATGAAACTAAAAAATTTATTAGAATAACTGAATGATTTAAGATTGATTTGTATGAATCACATGATTTATTTTCAACTGAAATTTTATTAATCAAACAAACCAACATGCAAGAGAAGAACACAAGTTTCGATCATGTCTCGTCCGTCATCTGCAAACAAGAACTTTGCTATAATTATATCGATCACATGATTTGAAAAGACCGATCGATCAGCTCGTTCCCATGGTTTTTAGTTGATGAATAATTAATTATCAGTTACGTGTATATATGTTTCATGTCTTATTTGTCCAGCATGTGAACTCATTATCAGGCTGGTTGTAGAAGATGATGGACCAGTTACGTTACTACCCCTCACATCACTTTCTTATGTAAATCGTCTTTTTCCCATATAAATCAACTAATTTTCTTCACTTTTAATTATATATTTTATACTTGAAAATAAATTTAAACCTTCTTACGTTATCAGCTTTGAAATCTCGGGTTTTTAAATTGTTTCAGATAAAAAAAGCTATTTTCATCATCAGAAACAACCTTTGATACTATGCACGTTCTTTTATCAAGTGGTGTTTAATTTGACATATATATGTAGTCGGAAATATATAAGATCATTGCACCTTGTGTATGGATACCCGGTAGCTTTAGTTACTGAATGACCAAAAAATGTTCTTTAAATTGGTGTCTATGGAGGCAAATCCATGTGAGGTAGACATGGGAATGGCGGGTCGGGGATTCCCCGTTAAATCGGGGATATGATGGGGACGAGGACGGGAATCCCCGTTTGTCTCAAACCGGGGATGGAGACGGGGACGGGTATGGTAGTCCCCGCCTCCCCCCATACCCGTTATATATATATATATACATATATATTAATTAATAAATTTTATATATATACACATATATATATATATATATATATTAATATATGTATATTATTTATTTCAACTAAAGCAGTAATTCATAATTTCTTATCTCCTAACTAGGTTTATAATCTAAAATTGTTACTTTTTGAATGTTAATATGTAATATTTTGGATGTTAAGTCAAAATACAATTACTCGACAAGTTTTGTATATTACTCGATATGGTTTTATATTACTCAGTATTTTTTGGTACATATGACTTTTAAGTTTTTTTGGATTAAATTGATTTTTTTAGGTTATTAGTTCTTATATGATGTTGTGGTTTTTATGTATTAAATTAAATTCATTTTAATTTTTGGTTTATTGAAAATGTTTGAGATTTAAACATGTATGGTCTCTCACATGTTTAATTCAAAATAACTTGTATAAACGGAAGAAAAAAAATCTCCGTTTCCCCATTGAGGATCCCCGTTCCCCGTTGAGGATGGGGATGTGATTATAATCCCCGGTGAGGATGGGGATGGGGACGGGGACGGGGATGGAGATAAGTAATCGAGGACGGAGACGGGTATTGAAGTCCCCGCCCCATTCCCATGCCTAATGTGAGGCCTGTTAGGGTTGTCGTTAGCTAACTTTTAGCCAAACAATATTAGTTGAAATTGAATAAACTATTTTTTTTTTGCAAAAAAAGAAATGAAGTAAATTTGAAAAGCCCTTTTAAGTTTAAACAAATGTCATCGTTAAAACTACTGGGGTTGTGACGTACTGGTTAAGACTTAAGGGATGTAGAAAGAATATCATGTTTTCGGGGTTCGAATATAACTATGAATGGTGCTCTAGTATATTAGATAATACAAGTAACATCAACAAAAAACCAAAAAATTCCACCGAAATCAAATTAAAAACCGAAAGACTCTCTAAATCAACCAAAAAAAGAAAAATAAATCAAAAAACTTTGAAAAATCTTTTGAAACGGTAGAATTCGGCTAAAAACACATCATGACGATTTTACGACCCTTTGATTCACGTTAAAGATGCAAAGACTCGATAAAAAAACATGATTTCGTCATTAAAAGTAAATTGGACAGACACCTAAAACATGCAATGGTTAATAAAGGCATGGGACAAATATATATATATATATATATATATATATATATATATACTTGGGATCATGTGAGACCAAGGGTTTTTCGGGAGACCCGTATCTCAATCCTTGGATTAGATCTACAATCTGAATATTCATAATTATAAAATTGCCACGAGACTTCTTAATAATTACAAAATTGTCAGCATGCAACTTTAGACCATTAGATCATGGGTATTGTGGAGGTGATCTTGTTGAGTCGGCCTCTGGAACCCTGGATATTACGATGATGAACTCGTGAGGAGTCGGCCACCAAGACCCATGTTTTGAGGTTTTAGCCTACTAAATTTAACATTTAATTAATCATTGGCATATTTTGAGGATGAACTTGTATGGAGTTGAACCTAGGACCATTGGCTTGTAAGTGTAACTCTATGGTGTGTATATAGGCGTTAAGACCAGGGGTGTTGCGTAGTTGAACTCGTGTGAGTTGGGATCCGAGACCTTAGGTATGTGGTGAAAACTTGAGAGACGTTAGACATTGAGACCATGATCTTGAGGAGCCACTTGATACCGTTGACACATGACCTACTTTGTGTTTTGTCATAGTCGATGGAAAAGGCTCTCCCCTATTACCGAAAGGTGTTGCTTTAGGTATCGAGTATCCATGCTTTCGGTGATTTGGTGTATAATTTATTATCTTAGTTTGGGCATTTTGCGAAACGAGTCTTGTTCACTTATTTTGAAGGGTGAGTTCGGATGTCGATTTTGATTTAAGGCAAACATTTAATTATTATATATCACTTTAAAAATGATGAGTTTTGTGAAGATATTTATTTGATTTTTAAATGTTATTTTGATAAGGAATTATTTATTAAAGAGAACTCTTCCGGTTTTATTGTTTTTTTGTTTTTGGGATATACTGATTTAACTCACTAGGCGTTAAGGTTAACATTTTTTCTTATCAACATGTATATACAGTCTTAGAGGGATCTAAGTAACGTATGGAGCTTTGTAAAGATTCCGATAGGGTGGCTTAGAGGTGTCATCCAGTTTCGAAGATGGCAGATTTAGTGATATTAGTAACACCTGACTTATTCTAATTATGTTTGTGTATCTTGTTCTCCTTTTGAATAACTTTATGTATTTTCTATATTAAACTTGCTTAGATTTAAAAGATTTTAAAAGTTTTATGATTTTTGTATTTTCAAAATTTAGGAGTGTTACATTTTTTTTTTCGTTCTTTTTTTGGTCTCGAGGAAGTCCCATTTTAAAACAAGTGAACATGTGCAATGTTATTTGATACTATATAGACCACCTGCTTGATGTTGATGATGATCGATGATCACTAGTTCCAAAAAATGGTAGAACGTAAATTGAACTGCAAACCATTTTAAATTTGAGGGGTGTTAAGAATAATAATATGTTGTGTTATATTTAATTAGGCAGTACTATTCATATCAACGGGTCTATAATGTAAAACACTTAGATATATAGTTTTCGTAATTTGTATATTTTGTCCTAATCGAAAACACACTTTCTCCCTCCTCTCAATATCGATCATAGCCTACATCTCGACATCAATCTCCTAGGCTGCATCATATGTTGTTCCTAACACCTATCTTGTTATTATCACCTACGAGATATAAGGTTGTTATACATTCAATACCCTTACGATCAATTATCTGCCGACGTGATTCTTTCTTTGTCAGTCAAAATCCTCACAGCAAAGATGGTTAATTAACAAACTTAAATTATTTCAGAATTTCTTAGAAAATAGTATTGCTAGAGAAGATGATAAAATCACGTGTAGAAGGGCATCAATGTCTCCTTAAATATCATATAATCCAATAATGGAATTGTAAATTAGGGGTTATTTGTTTACCTCTTAATAGTTCCATTAATAGGCAACCTCTAAATCGTTAATGGGTGAATCTTGTTTGGCAAAATAAAAAGTCTGTCTCTTAATGGTTCTAAAACTCTCTGAATGTTTTTGTATCCTGGATCTTCCTTAACCATTAAGAGCCCTAATTTCATTGTACACAATTACCAAACAATTATATTTCATTTTGCACTATATCATGAGAGCCTCTTAATCATTCTGACCACTTAATCGTTCTACACCAAATCATTCAGCAATTGTCAAACAACCCATTTGTAAAATATAATGTACTTCCTTTAGAAACAAAATACGATTGGTTTTACCTAACCAGACCCGTCACTACAAAGGAACAAAATCCGTAGGGGATTATCATCAACGGACACGTGGGAAAAAAATTAAAAAATAAAATATTTAACAATCTGTCGGTAATTCATTGGAATTGTTAATATCAGGGATGGGTTACCGACGGACTTTGTTTTCGTTAGAAAAATTGTTCACCATGCTGTTTCGTCCGACGAATTTTGACCATTTGTAAAAAGCCAGTTTTCTAATGATGCAATAAAAGCTTAGAAACGTAATTTATTGGATGTAATCATTCTCTAAATACATGTGTTTGGCGTGAAACAAATCCAAACATATTAATTGAATTGTTAGGAAAATCCTAAGTGGTAGTATAACTACCTATGCTGTTATATCGGTCAGAATACGAAATATCGGTCAGGACCGATATTCGATATATCGGTTATATCGGTGATATATCGGTGATATATTGGAAATATCGGTTAACATAATATTTCTTAGAATTATATATATA
>NW_020200640.1:35255-58415 GCF_001531365.2 Cynara cardunculus var. scolymus
ATTGAGCAGAAAACTCAGGGAGTCACCAAGGACCTCGAGGCTGGAGCTGTTGCTGTTGCTGACTTGCTGTCGATCGCGATTTTTACAGCATAGTTGCTGACTTGATGTCGATTGCTGACTTGCTGTTGTTGCTGTCGGTCGATTACTCGTTCGTTCGTGAAAAGATGAATTGTGAACTGAAGTCGAGTCGCAAAGATGAAAAGAAAGGGAATGGAAGCGAAGCAGACCGTTGGCGTGAAGGAGAGATGGTGGCCAGTTTTTTGAGACCTAACTTATCCAAAAAATCTAAGCCCATAAAATAAGAGAAGCCCAATAAATCTAAGCCCCTAAAATAAGAGAAGCCCAAAAAATTGTACCCTATAAAATATCGAGATATCGGTCGATATTTACTACAAAATATCGCTACATATTGGGAAAATATCGGACAATATCGCCGATATTATCGGAAACGATATTTTGGGCGATATTTAGGAAGCGATATTTTTCTTCCGGCCGATATACGATATATCGCCGATATATCGCGATTTTTACAGCATAGATAACTACAAAAATATCACCCAAGTCAAAGCCCGGCAACCATAAGCGAAATGCATATATTTTTTTTATTAACCTGGATATCTAACTCGTTATGTGGGTCGATTAATTCTAAGATGACCACCTACTTTGCAGATAGCCCGAAGTCACCACATTTGAATCTTCGTGGCCACAAAAGAATCTGTATTCCTCCTTGGATTTGAACTTAGGACCTCCAGGTACTTTTTGACCTTTTGAGCCAAGCTCAAACCAATCAGACACCATCTTTGTGGTTTTTTGCATGTATTTTAATGTCACCTTTTGTGAAATCCTGCAATTCATCAAGAAAATTGTTAGGGTGTATTTTTTGAACGGATTATTCTAATTCATATCATTCAAGGGGGAATCGCCTTCATATCCATCACCTTCGGTCGTCAACATCTTCCATTATCTCCATGTCCTTGACAACCACAACTAAAACCAACGTCAAACATTAGTACCACCAATATCCATCATCGTCATTACCTCCACCACTAATGGCTAGTGGCTACACTACCTCACTCCATCAGTACCTCTACTTCCACCCATTCGGCCTCTACCACCTTTGTCTCTACCTCTGCCACAACCACCACCTCCACCGCTATCAGCCGCCAACACTACCACCGTCAACCATCACTATGTCCTCCACAACCATAGTCACTCACCGGCCACCACTGCCTCCACTTCCACCATTATCATCAACAGCACCCCCGACCACCTTCACTTTCACCATCACCGATAACCACCATATAAAATCATTAAACTGCATTTAAGAACAATTTCTCCAACCCAATTCTTTCTGGTCTTACTCACACTAAATACCGAACATATAATTTCTAATGTCAAGTTATGTTAGATTAAATCACATTCTATTCAATCTGCGTACCAAATGCCACACAACTTTTCTTTTGGTATATATAAAAAAATCTTAACGGGATGGGAAAGAGGTGCCATTTCAGTACGCTTGTTGGGTCTTTTTTCCCTTTTCTTGGCATATTTATTGTAGTCGTCCTTCCCCACCTCTTTTTATTTTCTTTTGGGTAACCCATCAATTCCTTTTATAATTCTCATCTACTTCCTTTGGCAATATTAATGACGATGCCTTTTTTTTACACGTCTACAATATATTAATTAAATTTATTGTAAATGATACATTTTTTATTCTTCTCGTTTTAGCTACATGGAATTCATAATATACACCAAAATATACTTTCTTAAGAATAATCGTTGTATTTCAAAACGTGTTAAATATAAAATAATCAAAACTTGTTAAACATGAATAATTTTTAACCGACTTTCTTTCATTACAATAAATTAAAATTGGTAGCGTCTTAATTATAAACACATTTTTTGGTGTAGTGTTTCACACATTTTATATCATATAGTTTGGTAAGTAATATATATAAACTATCTTATAGATTAATAAGTAAATTACACTTTTGGTTTTTATAGTTGTCTCTCATTTGCCTAAATGAGAGAGCGGGGAAGAATCATGCGAGAAATTAAACATTGTACGAGAAGGCGAGAGATTTTAATATCATATATGATTACACTCTTTTGGATGTGTTTAATCACATATGATTAAGTGTCTATGTATTGTCAATACAATCTGTGTTTAATCATATATGATTAAGTTTGTGGATCATGAGTGTAATCATATATGATATTGAAATTTCACGCTTTTTCCCAGAATTTTAATTTCTCGTTTGAACCTGCCCTATATGTATGTGTGTGTGAATACGAACATTGATTTTCTTCATGGTCGTTGGAAATATAACCACACGTAAAATATTCCAACAAACCATAATCAGGCGATGATAATCAAGTGTACAATGGTCCATATATAATCATTGGAAATTATTATATAATGGTTGAGATTGTTTCCGTTAATCTCTAACATTTTTATATTTCTAATTTGAACTCTTATATATGTGTGTGTAAGACCGACGACAATTTAATTAAATAATCGTTCTACATCCTGTTATACCGCATGAATATACAACTAGTCCATTAGATCCAACGTTGCTGTTGTTAGATAAAGGGATTTAATGATCTGGGAACTTTAGATAATTTCATTGGAACATGAAAAACTCATTGTCCAAATACAATAATTCGTCCCTTATAGTCTTGGATATCACGAATTTCGTATTAGGATAATCCAAGAGAAACTCTCAATCTCAAAGACTATGAGATCGAGACCTTATATATATATCCAAATTCTCATTTACATAAATTTATATAAGAAATCAATTGTTACAGGTGGTTAAGAACGTACGGTTATAATCATTAAATGATAAGACTAGAGAATAATTGCAAGTGTACCTGAACTCTCTTTATACTGAGTCTAAGTCTAATTACATACATTATAACTCTAGTTGCATAGACTCTAAATCTAGACTTTAGACATGGTTTGTTTTCTACCAACTTCGAGAATGATTTCAAGAAGATTTCTAACCTTCTGAAATTGGTCCATATCATCCTGGAAGTAGAATTCTCTAAGGTCGCGTTTGGTTCGCAGAATATTTTTGGATAGAATGGAATCTGTTAAAGGAATTTGACTTTGAAGGAATTAGAATGAAATGTTGTCAGGTTTGACCACATGTTTAGTTAGCAGACATTGGAATAGAATCTGTTAAGAAATTGGAATTTGTCTGTTTGGTTCACAGAATGTAAGTTTAGAATTTGAATAAAATATTGGTAAATAACCAAAATGTCCTTTTTTGAAAATTTTATTTTTTTAAAAACTAAAAAACACTTTAATAAAATAATTATTTAATATGTAAAACAATATAAAATACACAACCCAAATATAATCATAAGTCAAACGACGTTACTAAATCGACGGTGGTGGGTCAGATTCAGATCGGTGGTGGTCCACAGTGGTTTAGACGGTGGTGGTCCGCAATGGTTCAGATGGAGGTGGTCAGCGGTGGTTCAGATAGGTGATGGTCGAAAGTGGTTTAGATCAGTGGTGGTCAATGGTGGTTCAGATAGCGGTTATCGACGGTGGTTCAGATTGACGGTGAATCAGATCAGTGGTGGCTCAGATCGGCAGTGGTTCAGATCGGTGGTAGTCGATGGTGGTGGTCGACGGTGGTTCAGATCGGTGGTAGTCGATGGTGATTCAGGTCGGTGGTAGTCAGTGGTGGTTCAGGTCGGTGGTAGTCGGTGGTGGTGGTTCAGATCGGTGGTGGTCGACGGTGGTTCAGATCAAGAATGGTCGAGAGGTGGTCGACGATAGTCATATTGAGTTTTATAAGATTATAGTATCTTAGGTTAAGGGCATATTTGGTATAATGAAGATAGAGATTTCATTTCATCAAAATACTATGTAGTTGCTAAGGAATGTTAACTTCATTTATTTGTGGAATTTGTAGGATTTTGAAGATTCCTTTCGTGAAAAAGAATGAACGAAACGAAGGAATGGAATTTGGTCAATGGAATTCAACATTCCAATTCCATCAGCGAACCAAACGCCACCTAAGTCTAACCCTTCTTAAAATCCGTAAACCTCGGGGAACTGCCCCTTGGAACCTCACCATTTGTGAGTATGCATTACACACCTCCTAACTCACTTATGTTTGTCTCATCACTTTAATCGATATCAAGTAAATTACAATTATGCCAAATGATTGACGACACTGCAAAAGTAAGGATAAAAGGGTAGTTGAAGTTGTGAGAGAAAATGGGTAAGGATAGGATTGAAACAAAATCTAAAAAGGGTTCATACAATAGTGATTTTAATGTTGTGTTTTCAAAACTTTTTTTACAAAGGAGAAGGAAAGGAAAGAGAGGAAAAGGGGAGAAAGGTAAAAAAGAACCTCATCTACTTGTTAAAGAAAATTTCTGTATGATTTTATAATCACATGCATCAACTTTACTTTTTTTTAAATTTTCATGGCACCAATGAATTAACCCTAATTCGGTAAAGATGATTCATTTAGCACAACTTTCAATAGAATCAAGAGCGAGTTAACTTGCATACTTAATGATGACAAATCATTTCAGTGACAGAACTTTGGGTACTAGATCTGCAGTCACCAATGGCTTTTACCGTTTGGGCATTAATTACAAGCAACAAAATCCACCTGCCTTCTCTTTGGAGATCATTTGTTTGGTGGGTGAACACAACCCATATGTTCATCAGAAAATCACTATAGATCTTTAAGATTTGCCCTAAAAGTGAACCCAAGGAATCCATGAGATTGAATTCTTTGCTGGTGAAGTTCAACATTAAGAGTGAAATAGCTTAAAGTCAACGGATTTGTTCTAGAATAAAGTCACTGAGGTGTTATTATTAGTTGGTGGGAAGTTGAGTGATGGAAATGTTTCTAAAGAACATTAGTCGGGCATGCAAGCTGGGCACACCCCCTTTTTATACAAATAAACCTCTGGTTCTTAAGATTTCACACCCAAAACAACATAAACTTACTCCTTAAACACCCTTCCCACCCTTCTTCCCTCTCTGAAAATGGTGTTTTTTCTAACCATTTTGTCCTTCCTTCCTCTCTTATATCTTGTCTATATTCTACTCAACGTTCTTGAAAGAAAAAGGCATCAGAACTGTTATTTACTGGATTACCAGTTGTACAAACCCACCGATGATCGGAAACTCTCCACTGAATTCTGTGGTGAAATCATCAGGAGGAATAAAAACCTAGGTTTAAACGAGTACAAGTTCCTACTCAAAGCCATTGTGAGCTCTGGCATTGGTGAAGAAACCTACGCCCCAAGAATGGTGTTTGAAGGCAGGGAAGAAAACCCTACTCATCAAGATACCATCGTTGAGATGGAAGAGCTTTTTGAGTACACCATCGGAGAACTTTTCCGGCGAACTGGGATTTCCCCTTCAGATATTGACGTTTTGGTTGTCAATATCTCCATGCTGGCTTGCATGCCGTCGTTGTCAAGTCGCATCGTGAATCAGTACAAGATGAGGGAAGACATCAAAACCTACAATTTGTGTGGAATGGGTTGTAGTGCGAGTTTGGTTTCTTTGAATATTGTTCAAAGCATTTTCAAAGCCAAGAAACATCAATTGGCTATGGTGGTGACATCTGAATCTTTGACTCCAAATTGGTATATTGGTAACGACAAATCCATGATTCTTTCAAACTGCTTGTTTAGATCAGGTGGGTGTGCCATGATTCTAACAAACAACCCAAGTTTATCCCAGAAATGCAAGTTGAAGTTGAATTGCTTAGTCCGAACCCACCATGGATCCAAAGACGAATCCTACGGATGTTGCATAGAGACCGAAGATGATCAGGGTCGGGTCGGGTTTCATCTTGGAAAATCTTTACCCAAAGCCGCAGCCCGAGCCTTCATAGACAACTTAAAAGAAATCGCTCCGAAGATCTTACCAATCCGGGAGCTCCTCCGGTTCAGTATCCTCTCCATTACCTTAAAAATGCTCAACAACGATCAAAGAAAGTCAACCAGGTCAACCCGACCTATAATCAACTTCAAAACCGGCGTGGATCACTTCTGCCTCCACACCGGAGGCAAAGCTGTGATCGACACCGTGGCTCAAAGCCTCGGCCTGAGTGAATGTGACGTCGAACCAGCCCGGATGACCCTTCACCGGTTCGGAAACACGTCAGCGAGTAGCGTTTGGTATGTTTTAGGGTACATGGAGGCCAAGAAAAGGCTAAAAAAAGGTGAGAAATTGTTCATGATAAGCTTTGGAGCAGGTTTCAAGTGCAATAGTTGCTTATGGGAAGTGATGGGAGATCTGGAAGGAGAAGAAAACGTGTGGAAAGAGTGTAATATTGAATGCTACCCACCACAAACCCTAGCCAACCCGTTCTTGGAGAAATATGGATGGATCCAAGATGCAGATATCGATACCTTCAAGCTGCTGCCAGAGTGAGTATAATTTACAAGGATACAAAGGTCATTTTACACTTGTAATTCAGTTTTTTAATACAAGAAACAAAAGGTATAAAAGGATAAAAATGCATCCATTGTTGTATTAATTACTTTCTTTTGTTTGTATTGTGTATTATTTTTAAATGAAATTTGACAAATTCCAATTGTAACCTTATTCAGTTGTAGTTTTTAATTATCGTTTTGTTATAAATCTACTTTGTCTTTTTTTTTTATTATTAATATGGATATCCAACCTCCTATGCGAGCCGACTACTTCCAAGGCAACCATCTGCTTTGCAGATTGCCCGGAGTCATCACATTTGAACATTCGTAGCCACAAGGTGATTTTTATTCCTCATTGAATTTGAACCTGGAACCTCTTGATACTTTTGACCTTTGAAGTCAAACTCAAACCAATCAGATATCACCATTGTGGTTAATCTACTTTGTCTTTAAGCATATAACAAATAAATTATGTACATGTAAAAATATTTACTTTAAATTTTCAAGTTTTTGGACCATTATAAACATTTAATTTGAATATTCAAATAATAAAGTTTTTTTTTTTAAATTTGTTTGTTTTTCCAACTTAATACTAAAATTATGCTAAAAATGACAAATTAGACAATATTATTTGAATAAATCTCTAAACTAAAAGATTCTAATAGTTTATAAGCTAATGGGATATGTTTACAAGATATCAGATGTTTCTGAATACTAGAATAGAACTTAAGTGTATTGATTTTATATATGTTTTGTAAGGGGCTGTTCGGTAATGGCTTAATGGGTTTGTTAAGCTTGTATAGCTTATTCGGTCAGCCATACGTTGTTGTTCGTTTCTGGCTTATTCAGTCAACTAATGGCTTAATCGGTCAGCTAGAAAAATAGAGTCCTATGGACTCAACCACTTATTCATCCCTTTATTCCAAGTTTGCCCTTTCACATTTCTAGAACCCCAAATGCCCAACTTCTCTCATTTCCATCCATCCATACTCTCGATCTCAATTCTCTCCTTCATCTTGTTTGCTCCTCTGGTCCCTCTATCTCCATAGATTTGCACTCTCTATTCTCCATCAATCCACTTCTTTTTGTTTGCCGTCAGAATTAGAGATGACAAACCCTAAAAAAATTTAATTTTGTGTAGAAGCTTTTTGATTGTATATTGTGGACTCAAGAAATCTTCAAACTGGAATATTATAATTGAGGTTAATTGCTAGAATTAGGGGAATACACTATTTGTATAATTGCCAGAATTAGGTAATTGAAGTTATCAAATTAATAGGTAACGATATATCAAGAAATCTTCTTTGTTCTTTGTTGTCAAAAATACCAATGTTATTTGTTCAGGGGTAAAATGATCATTTCAACCATTCAGAGTGTATGTTCAGCAAAACAACCGAACAACAATTTATGTTATATTATACATGCAACTATATCGATACAGACAACTTTATACATACATATTTTAATAAAAAAAATGAATCGAACAATCCCTAAGACTGAATTATGTGTTATATGTAAAATTGTTTTTGGCGTTCTAACTAGTTTTTTAGGACACTTTTGAAATAATGTTCTATTAATTTTTTTATAAAACATTTTAGAGGTATTTTTCTATAAACACGTCGTTTGTATAGAATACTTGTTTTAATAAAACGCTTTTCAGAATATTGTTATATAAAAAAATTTATAGCATTCATTATTTTAAAAATGTCATGAAAAAACTTGTTATAACGTTCATATGCGTCTTATCAACTTATTGGAATATTTTACATATGACTTATATTTATCTCGTCTTATAAAACATTTTATTCATACATTAAAACATATTTGACATACTGTAAGACTGATTTTATTGTACTGTTTTAATTAAATATATCTAATTGAGTCTCGATCAGACCATTATTAGTTAAACAGCTTGGTTGATTACGATTGAAGGTTGGTCACTTTGTGTTGTTATGAACATCATTTAAATTTTTATTAATTGAGTATAATTAATAACACTTCGATTCGGCACGTATGCATTTATCATCTACAACCATGTTATTAATTTAGAGCAAATTTAATTTTAGTCCTTGACATTTATAATTTTTATTGGATATATATTGATCCTAAATTTTAAAAAATAGGAATTGGTGATTTAAGTTTTTTAATTTCCAAGTGTTTTGGTTACTCTATTTAATCGTCGTTAACTTTCTCTATTAAATACAATTAAATGAGAGAGATATTTTAATATTTTTTATTATTTTTATTATTTTTAAAATAAAAAACATATTGTATTTTTAATTCTAATTTGTAAATAAAATAAAATGCCAAGGTTATTAGTTAAAAATATAGTATGTTTTTTAATTTTAGTATAAAAATAAGAAAATGATGAAAATAACTAAAATATTTCTCATTTAACTGAACTTAACAAAAAAAAGTAACAATCATTAGATAGAGTGACCAAAACAGTTCAGAATTGATGAATGTAAGAGACCAAATCCGAGATTTTAAAGTTTACACTACAACAAAATTGAATTTATAGGACACCCTCAATCTCTAAGTGTCTCAATAGACATCTTTATAAGACTTAATTTATAGGACAAAATATAAAGTATCCTATCTAAAGGTGTTGTAATAAGCTTATATGACGCTTTTCGGCGTCTTCACAAGTTTATAGGACACTTTTGAGAAAGTGTTCTATAGACTCATTTTTTTATAAGACACTTGTTTTTGTAAGACAATTTTTCAAACAGTGTTCTATAAAGTTGATAATGGGACACTTTATATTAAAAGTGTTCACAAAAACTTATTACGACGTCAAAAAACGTCAAATAAACTTGTTACAACACCTTTAGATATGACACTTTATTTTTTTGGTCCTATAAGCTAAGTCATATAAAGAAGTTTATTATGACACTTAGAATTTGAGAGTACCCTATAAACCCGATTTTGTTGTAGTGTTAGAGATGATATTTGTTAAAAAGTCCAAACGTTAAGAGAGTATAATTAATTATACTCTATAATTCATTTGCATGATGACTCACTCCTACTTCTTTAATTTTTATCTTAATAAAATCACATGTCTTATAAATCAAATATCGTTGTTAAATCATCGGAACGGGTCAAATTTGATTGTTCAAGGGGCCCGGTGCATTTGTCATGCAATAAATTAAATAAATTACCAATGATTGAAAAACGAGAAACCTAACTTTTAAAATAATAGAACGTAAACTTGACGTTTATGAATATAACTTTAAGCTGTCTGAATACATGTGAAGGCAGGGCCGGCCCTGGCCACGTGCAGCCCGTGCGGCCGCACAGGGCATCAATGCCTAAAGGGGCATCAAGTTGTCATTTATTACTAATTTTGAGTTTAATAATTTGGGAATTGGACAACTGAGTTGTAACAATAAAAACAGACCCAAAGTCTAGTAGTGATGAATATTGAATGCACATCGTAGGAAAAAGTTGGAAAAGTTTTTATTTGTATAAAGTTGTCTGTATGAATTAATTTGTTTGTATAAGTTGGAAAAGTTTTTGTTTGAGAGAGTTTTTTCACAGATGTAATGAGTGTTTTTTTAGTTGGAAGGGACATGTTTGAAAAAAAAACTTGGTTTTCTATATAAAGCTCCCCTAAAAGCTTACTAGATTAGTCACTTTCTATATCATTAAGCCACTACGAAACAGTCATGCATAGTTGAGCGAATAAGTTGTTAGTTTCATTAAACTTATTAAGCTGCTAACAGATAAACCCTTAGCCTTTAGTCGTTAAACCTGTAACTTTTGAGTTTTACTTTTTGCTTACTATGACAGTAATTTGGACATGATTTACTATTTTAGTTAAAAACTAATTATAGTTTTCCTTGTCTTTTAAGTCTCATATATTGAAATAAAGTTTCTATTTTACTAATTTCAATTTGGAAAAGGGAAAACTAGAAAAGAAGGAAGCATGATCTTAATCCAGAATTTATCATTTTCTATTTTGTATTCAGGGTTTTGGTTTTTGTGTCCCCCCTGTATTTTTTTATTATAATTAATAAAAATAACATGAGAATGAGATACTTATTTTGAATAGGTTCTAAACTCTTTAAAAATTCGCAGGTTTCGTTGTTTCATTGACTTTAAAAAAATAGACTTAAGGGCATTGATTATTATTTTCGCACAGGGCATCAAAAATCTTAGAACCGACCCTGTGTGAAGGTCATCCTCTCACCCTTATAGTAACCTTTCAGCTTCATGTGAAGGTCACCACCCGAACCAAATATGATGTAACATTTATAACTTTCATTATTTCTCATGGTTATCAACAAATGAAAAAAAAAAAATATATATATATATATATATATATATATATGTGTGTGTGTGTATATACAACGAAATCATGAGGTAGCGGTTCATGTCACAGAAGAGCGTGTGTGTGTGTTTTGTGAGAGAGAGAGATTATATTCATTTCCTTGACTGCATATTAAAAGACGACGGATTTGAACCACAAAATCAACAATTTTTTGACTGATAACCTACGAAACTTTAAAGTATTACACTATACGTATGTATTATGTAATGGTTTTAGACTACATTTTGATGACCAATTATTATCGTGTTGTATACCTTCATGTACTTCACTCTAGGGATGGACCTAGCTTTGTGGTTATGGTGGCACGTGTCACTGTTTCATTCCTCTGTCATGGTGTTAAAGAAATTAGGTTTGCGAAAGGTACAACTATATCGATTTGTTGTACATATATATATTTGAAACTAAAATAAGAACACAAGATTTTTTTGGTAGAGTTGGTTTGCAAAGTTTTTCTTTCACCTCAGCCCCGAGTTTGAATCATGTTAACGTCATTTTCTTAGTTTTAGCTTTTAACTTCAGATTTCTTTATTTTTTTTAAAAGAATTACAACAAAATACTTGAACACAAGACCTCACATATGAAAAACAATGAACTAAACCACAAGCGTGGTGCCTGATTGGTTTCAACTTGGCTCCAAAGGTCAAAAGTACCAGGAGGTCCCAGGTTCAAATGCAAGGAGGAATAAAAATCCTCTTGTGACCACGGAGATTCAAATGCGGTGACTCCGGGCTATTTGCAAAGCAAGTGGTCGCCCTGGAATTAGTCGGCTCGCATAGCAGGTTGGATATCCAGGTTAATAAAAAAAAACAATGAACTAACCAACGAACCAATTATGATGTTGTGAAAAGTATCCCCATATTTATTTCTTATAATCAAACGGTGCTACTGTTTGAAAAAATTTATGGATCCGTCCATATTTCACTCGTTCATCAAATTAGGGTCAATAATTCTTGACTTATCAACGAACACAATCCCGCAAACTCAAAATCCGTTAACTTCATTCTGTCAAATTGTATCAAAACAACATATTTACTTCTTTCCTCATAGATCACCACGTCCATCAATTCTAGGGTTTTTACTGGTTTTTAATCCAAACTTTATAATAGAAATCATAGTCAAGTCTCATTATATGTTTTCTTTTTTTTATTAACCTTGATATCCAACCCGCTATGCGAGCCAACTAATTCCAGGGCAACCACATGCTTTGCAGATAACCTGGAGTCACCGCATTTGAACTTCCGTAGCCACAAGGAGATTTTTATTTCTCCTTAGATTTGAACCTGAGACTTTCTGGTATTTTTGACCTTGGAAGCCAAGCTCAAACCAATCAAGCACCACCCTTATAGTTAATTCACTTTATATTCGTTTCAATGTCTGAAGATACCATACGAGATGCATGATTGGAGGGTTTTCATTACACAAAAAGAGTAATAATTGATTAGTTAATGCTTAGTACCATGAGATTATTAATTGATGAGGAGGGTCTTAATGGTTCTTGTTTTGACTCCAAAGTCTCAAAGTGATTGAATTTGATGGAAAGTAGTCTTCAAACAGCCAAAAGTAAATCAATGCATATTTAATTGCATGGGGCTTAATATCAATAGGTTATAGCTTAATGCTTAAATTAAAAGTTAAGTTTAGCCATGAACATAACCTTTCTTTGCCTTTATTTTGGTTTGGTACATGCATTAATGTGTCATTCATATCCTGGGTCCTTCATACATTCAAGACAATTTATTTATCAATATGTGTTTTAAGGTCAACAATTAATCGACTTTTTTGAACAATTTTCTTCAATGGGTAACTATTGAATTCGTAACAAAAGTATACGAGCTTTTTTCGGTTTCTAAATGAAAGAGAATGATTTTTTGTTATAATGTCGCTTTGAGCTATGTGTTAAGGAAATTAAGATAGGTTTATTTCTGGAGACGACATATGACGTCGAACGACAAGTTCAATGCGTTGGTTGTGCCAAACGGAAAACATTTTGAGCAATTCATGTTGCATTGTTGTTGTCAAATGAATGCTCTATGAGACGGCAATGTTGACCCCTTACTTTAATTAGGAGTCGATGAATTTAAATAGGTTTAAATTCGTATAAAAATGGTCTTGGAACTACGTTTGACATGTATCCCATTAAAACTTTTAATAGGGTACATGTCAAACGTATGTATTTTTACATAATTGATTCATGTTATTTGGGTTTGAATGTGTGTCGTGGAAAATTGCATGATTTAAACGGTGTTATAAAACGTGGTTCTTAAATACTTTAAATAAAGTAAATTTGAAGTAAAATGGGCATGCTAATTAACTATGAAAAGGTATGTGGAATGTAATTTTGGTGTTCTAACTTGATGTTTAATTATAGCATGTTATTGACTTTAAGTTTTGTGAAAAGCAATTTGTGAAATTGAGGTTATTTATGAGAGCTCTTTGTTGCTACATGACTTTGATGTATTAGATCCGAATCTGGTTTTGTTGCAGTTGTATTTGAGTAGCTCATGTTACGTTTAATGGGTTGTTCTCATTGGGTGTTCAATTGGAATATCGTGCAAGGATGGGTGTCAGATACTCGACTAATATGCATAGTGTTTGTAAGACACAATGTGCACATAGTGATTATAACGAAATTAGCCTAACGGATAATTGGACTGCTGGGTAATGCTTTTTCATTGATTCCAGTTTGTCGTGGGTCTCCCCCACCTGGTGCAATGTTTGTTACCTCATTGTGAAATTAATGACCATATATTTTATTGATTTTCAGTGAAAAGTAATGTGTCGATTTATGTATTAGTGATCTTTTGAATCATGCATTGTTTTAGAAATACAAATGAGGTATATGAATTGGTTTGCCTTATGAATTGTATGGGAAGCCTATAAGGGGCCGTTTACCAAACGTTTATCTGGGTAAGCGTTTACCAAGTCACWTTACCTCACTGGATGAATATGGTAAGGATCAAGAATCTTAAATGGTAAGGATCAAGAATCTTAATTGGTAAGAGTGAGACAAGGACCAATAGTCTTATCCGGTAAGTGAGGACGACGACTCTTACCATGCTAATCGCTTACCGGGTAAATTGTTGCATATGATGTCGTTTTGGTGGACTAAAATCTTACCCGGTAAGTAAATAGTAGTGTTAAATTTTACCGGTAAGCACTTACCGGGTAAGTGTTTGGTAAACGGCCCCTAAGAGTGGTTTAAAGTATAAACGACTTATATAAGCAATACAACATAAGTAATCATTAGATAAATCAACTGTCATACCAAAAAAAATTATTAACCTGAATATTCAACCCGTTATGCAAGCCGACTAATCTCAGGGCGACCACTTACTTTGCAGATAGTCCGGAGTCACCGCATTTGAACCTCCATGGCCACAAGGGGATTTTTATTTCTCCTTGGATTTGAACCTGGGACCTTCCGGTACTTTTGATCTTTGGAGTCAAGCTCAAATCAATCAGATACAACATTTATCATTTTATTGATCTTTTAAAAAGAACCAATTATGACAAGATTTGTACGAGCATCAATTACAAACATGATTCATCAACACATCATATCAGGAATGCTGATTTTTCTATGTTTCATGTTAACAGATATTTTTTGACAAAATTTGTTTGAGAAAAATACTACTTTTTTAAAAAAATGAAAATTTATTTTGAAAGTCAAAAATGGAAAAAAGCCAAAGTAAAACCAATATTGCTTTTATATAAATATACTAACATATATAAATAAAAATATCAAGGGGTATTTAGTGTTGATATTGTGGGAAGGTAAGGGGTTGTCTTTCAAATTGTTTATCAAGTCATGTATGGATAAATTTGTCTGTTCAGATAAATTTGTATGTCTGGTTAAATAGGTATTGTTGTTTATTTTTTTTATCTAAACCAACAGTCTTAATAACATAAATGACCGATTTACCCCCCAATATTAATTATTTGAACATGAAAACAAAAAATCACAAAGAGGCCGACGATGGGGTGTCTCATATGGGAAGGAAGTGGTGCTTTAAATAAGGGGTAAGGGTGTCATTTTTTGTGGCTGAATGGGGACAACACACCATTTCTATCTGTGCAATTAAGCCATGTTTTGTGCAAATAAGCCGTAAGTAAACAACCCAAATAAGCTGTGCGAATAAGCTAGATAGACCAATAAACCTAATTAAGCCGCAATTAACAACCCTAAGTTAGAATGACCACATATCCATGTACAATATATACATATACAATAAATTAAACATAATTATACCAATAAATATATGAAATACATCATATAAACATATGTCATGTCATGTGAAAATTGTATAAATACTTGAATCGAATTTATATCTTGAATATATCTGATGTTTTCTTAAACTGAGAAAAAGTTAGGAATTTTGATTTATTTGAATCGATTCAAGAAGGTGAGAACAACGAATACCTTCTTCAGGTATCTTAATTGAAGTCCTCAAAAATGTTATTCTTCGTATAAATAATGTTCTTGCTTATTTTCGATAATCCTCGATATATAAGAAGAGCTGTGGAATTGCTAAATATGAGACTAGAGAACAAAATTCAATCGATCATCATCGACTAGCTATCTCATACTTCAAATTTCACTTTGTCTAACAAGGCTAATCAGCATTTGAAATAACAATGATGGTTAGAACTGAAACAATTCCGTTAGATAGAAGAGCAGCCTCCGAAACATTCCTCCACTTGAAATACTGTAGTAAAGTCTCTTATTTTATCATACAATGTCTTTTAATCATTTTGACCACTTAATTATTCTGCAACAAATCATTCAAAATTTATCAAATAATCTCATGAAATATCAATTCGGCCATCCACTAATTGTCATTTTCAAATACAATTCCTAAAGTGTCACGTTACCTTTAGAAATTATCTAGGAATTACCATCCAATACAAGGATTTCTATTTAATTTCTAAGTGACAGATCATCATAAAAAACTATATTTTAATTAAGTAACAACAAAACTATAATTAAATATTCTTTAGAATAAATTAATACCAAATAATTTATTAGTTAAATAATTATAATCAAGTAAAATAAATAAAATATTTAATTTATAAAATGTTTTTGATTCAATAAAATAAGGAAAAATTATACATTACGACAAAATCAGGTTTATAGGACGTCAAAAAATTTTAAGCGTCATAATAGGCCACTTTAAGGAACTTAATTTATTATGACCAAAAAAATAAAACGTCCTATTTAAAGGCATTATAATAATAGGACGCTTTTAAACGTATTAACAAGTCTTTTAAAACAATTTTAATACAAAAACGTCTCATTAGCACTTTTATAGGACCTCATCTGAAGAAGTGCCTTTTAAAAATAAATGTATTATAAAAAGACGAGTTTATAGGACATTTTCTCAAGAGTGTCCTATAAAATTGCTAATCTAACGTTTTGTATTAAAAGTGTTCTTAAAAACTTGTTAGGACACCCAAAAGCGTCATATAAATTTATTACAACATTTTTAGATATAACACTTAAATTTTTGTTCCTATAAACTAAGTCTTATAAAATAGTCTATTAGGACATTGAAGTTTTCACCTGGTAGGGGAGTTAATTTTACAAATCTAGAATTTTTTTTGTTTATTTAACTACTTATGTTGAGGATGATTGGGGTAAGTGTCTTTCTAGTAGTCGTTTTGTTACTGGATAATGTTTGTTCCTAGGAAATTCTATGATTTCTTGGATAAATAAGAAAACAAAACACATAGTTTATCGTTCTTCTACCTGTGAGATTATTTGGGTTCATAAAATTCTAACAGATTTAAGGATCAATAATTTGCTAATCGTAAATTTGTTTTGTGATAATAAGTCAGCTATTCAAATAACTAATAATCTTATTTTCACGAACTCACTTGGCACATCAAAATTGATATACATCAAGTTCGAGAAAAGGTTAGTGTAATTGTGTTAAATATTTTAAAGATTCTTTCTATTGAACAGCTTGCAGACAATTTTACAAAAACACTTAATATGCTAATCAACATATTTCTTTTGTTCAAAATTAAGGCTTATTAATTTATTCAGAAGTCAAGATTGAGGGGGTGTTAGAATATATTTTTATATCCAATCTTGATATTCTGAGTCTATTTTTTTGTCAAGATTCAGTAGATAAGGGTTGATAAATTATTTATAAGATTCTGGAAGGGCTGCGTTGGAGATGTTGTAAATTCAAGGGGGGGGGGAGTAAGTTTCTGGAGTCTTGAACGGTTTCTCTTTAACTCCTCCTCGGATTTAAGGGTGTGTTTGGTGTCAGGACAGGACAGGATAGAACAATTGTTCAACATTTGGTAAGATAAAACTGGACAGAACAGAACAAATAAAATGACCAATTTACCCTTGATGAATTGTTTATTTTAATTGATTTATGTAACTTATTAAATTATAGTAGAATAACTATTTTTTATAACAAAATATATCATTTGAAATTTTCGTCAAAACAATTAAAATGACACCAAATAAAAAGTTTATATAGTTTTCTATTTTTATTTTTATATCTTTTCTACATTATTTATTATTAATAATATATAATAAATTACACAAAATTAATAAAAATATAGAAACCGTATAAAAATAATATTTTGAGGACAGTAAAATGAAATTTTAAGAAGCATAAAATACAATAAATAAAATTTAAAGAATGAATAAAATATAAAAAATAGACCTATTTGATGTTTTAGAAGAGAATTAAGTTTTATTTTGATATTATATTGGTAAAATATAAGTCTGTTTCATCTTGTTCCACCATGTTTCATGGGGTAGGGTGGAACAGGCTTGTTCCACTTTGTTCCTGTCTGTTCCATATAAAATTCATGTCAAACATGGGACAGGGATCTATGTCATGTTTTGTCCTGTCCTTGTTCAATGTACCAAACGCACCCTAAAAAGTGTGTCATATGCCTATTGGACGCGAGTATAATCATATTTCTATTCTCTCTCTAAAATTTGTATTGACGTTTAGGTCCATTTAGTGAATGGAATGGATTTAGAGATTTGGATTTTAAATCCATTTTATTTTTATATTTGGTTTGTTACATTGTCCAGATTTGAAATCCTAAAATTTAATTGAAATCTTACAAATAGGATTTTGAAATCCTTAAGGGATGCTCGGGATTTCACGGGATTTCATAGGATTGTATGAAATTAGGTTTTAAAAAATGTTAAAAAGATTTGTCTTATAATAATCGATTAATAAAAATGTAATTTAATTATTTTTATATTTTTTTTATAAATAATGGAATCCAATTACATTTCAAATCCTACAAACCAAACACACCAATGATTTCAAATCCATTTCAATCTAAATCCCTCCTAATCCAAATCCCTCCATGAAATCCAAATCTTTCAAAAAAGATCATGTAAACCAAACAGACCCTTAGGATTTTGTACATAGTTTTGATATTGTTTGTATTGTATTGATTTAGAGATAAAATATATTTGATTTGTGGATTTGTACAGGATGTTGTCACCGTAGCCAGCTGTAGATAAAACTTCTCATTGATAAGCGTTTGGTGTCGATTGATTGATAATAACGCCTCATGCTTTATAATATACGTGTTGAAAGTAACACTCAACAACAAAATGAAGTATTGAACCAAAATCGATGAAATCTTGAACTCGAATAAAATGGCCATTGGTGGCGAGTTGGGCATGTGTCGGTTTATTGGTGAAAGAAGAAATTGCCCGAATTTATGTGGACAAACTAAACATCTTCTATTTATTTTAATATTATTATTATGTATAAACTAGAAGAATACTCATACAATGCAACAATATATATCTCAATTAAAATGTTTCGTTTTATTTTGTGGTCTATGTCGATATTATAATATGGATATATGTGGTTTTGATCAAGCAATAATGTTTTTTTTAAATATAAATTTAAAGATATCATAAAACTAAAATTATATATAAGTTTTTTTTTGTTGTAATTTCTCTAATTCAATTTTGTTTTATTATAATTTAATTTAGATTTAATGACGAAGTAAATTGTTTTTTTAGTTTAATAATATATTTTTTATAAAGATAATAACTAAGTATTCTGTTAGAACTCAATAATTATTCTAATTATATTTTAGATATATTTAAAATGAGAATTTTATCATGTATTTGATTATATTTATCTACAATTAGTTACACAAATTCAAATACGGAGCTTAATAAGTTGTACTTATGCAATATTACTTGTAATTTTGAATTTTAAATAATATGCATCAATAAGCAGTACTTCATGTATAAAAGATGGTTTTTAAGAGTTTTTGTCAAATGTTTTATAATATAGTATAGATTAAGTAAATAAAAATTAATAGAGTTATCGGAAATTACGATAATGATCTTTGAAGTCTTACTCAATTCACTTCTAAAAATAATTATAATCGTTATTTGAAAATATTATCATATCAATACAAAAGACCGAACCAAGTGAATTTTTTTAAAATGTTATTTGTTTTACAAAACTTTACTTCTTAGTATCAAGGACAATGCAAATATTTAATGATTTCCGACGGATATTGTCGTCGGAAATGTTGCGCTGTTTGGTAGTGTACATCATAAGGATGGAAAAAAAAATCGAAACCAATGGTGAAAACCGAAACTTCCGGGTCGGGTTTGGGGACATCTTACCGAGAACGGGGCAGGGATTGGGGACGCATCTCATTCAGCTTAGGGATAAAATAAAGTTGCAAACTACAAGGATGGTGCCTGATTGGTTTGAGCTTGACTCCAAAGATCAAAAGTACCAGGAGATCTCAGGTTCAAATCCAAAGAGGAATAAAAATCCCCTTATGGAAACGGAGGTTCAAATGAGGTGACTTCAGGCTATCTGCAAAACAGATGGTCGCCCTGAGATTAGTCGGCTTGCATAACGGGTTGGATATCCAGGTTAATATAAAAAAGTTGCAAAGAATCTCTAAATGCATGAAAACCTTAAGTTTGAACATGTAGAATAGAATAGAAAATTATAGCTTTATATATTTGGATATGCATAAACTTAAAAAAGAGTACATATGACATGCAAACGAATTGAATACTTCTAACGTAGAGGTTAGAGAAATTTGAACTTTGAAACCTGACAATATTCTCGTCAATTAACCAAACACGTATATTTATTTCTTGAATTTCTTTTTAGAGTAAATTACAAATTTCATCCTCGTGGTTAATAAAAATTTTGGAATGGGTCTCCCAAACGAAGTAATTACATGTATGGTCATCATGGTTTCACTTTTATTATGGATTGGGTCTTTTGCTCTAACTCTACTAAATCTTGCTCCGATAAATGAAGGGTAATATTATCTTTTTACTTTTTTTCTTTTAACATCGTCCCTCCCATCCCAAGAAATATACACATACTAATATAGTTTACATATTCAAATATACACAAATAGGCTCGATCTCATCCCAAGAACATACCTAGAGGCGTCTTCCTCATTATGTCGTTCATTAACTCTGACCAACCTAATCGCCATTATACGCAGAGACCAACTCCGGCGACCTGCTTCTTCTCCCATCTTTGGTCCCCTCCCTCCTCCCCCATCACCGGTTACTCACTACAACCTATTCTCCCCCATACACCCCTTCTCTCCTCCTAATAACAATCACAGCATAACAGTTCCCTGGTATCAAACTCCCTCCCTTATTTTCGACCCAAAACCACAAACTTAAGTCGACACCCTTTTTTATGTCTACCATGAAAAGTTGATTAATGATAATAGGATCCAAGCTAAATTTGAGTATCTTGTGAAATCGATCGATTAATCAAAGTCTCTTGTGATCGTTGATTGTTAATTTGGATTTAAGGGGCATCTTCATTTCTTATCGTATGTTCTCTTTCACCTCTCTGGCTCCAGATCTTCATTCTCACCAAATCCCGTGTGGAAATTAAAAGTTCCATCGAAATGAAGGGATGAGAAGGTTGTTGTGAAGAATGAATCCCAGCTTCTTGCACTCACCACTCTTTTCCGTCACCGCCCACCGAAGCACTCGTACCCACCACTTTTCTCCATTTTAGATCCATTTGGGCATTAAAGGATGAAAAATAGTGGTCGCACAGAGAAACAAACAACACATAGATAAAAAAAAACTATTGGGTTTAATTTATGGAGGTTCTCCATTCTTGAAGAAAAAAATACAAATT
Source organism: Cynara cardunculus var. scolymus (assembly GCF_001531365.2). NCBI lineage: Eukaryota > Viridiplantae > Streptophyta > Magnoliopsida > Asterales > Asteraceae > Cynara > Cynara cardunculus. The sequence goes on from NW_020200640.1 coordinate 56,166, forward strand.
TAATGATGTTAGGGTTTAAATTAATTTGATTTTGGTATGGAACTATTGATATATGAATTTGTTTTGTTTTCTGGTTGTTTTATGTTGTGTGGTCAATAGAGTTGGAGTTGAGACTGGGGAGGATGCCGGAAATTTCAGGAAGGTTTCTTGTGTTTATATTATATACTAGAAAGGTACTCGCACAATACAGCGAGATATATCTTCATTTTAATGTTTCATTTTATTGTTTGTCTCTGTTGATATAATACGGTTTATATGGTTTTGAGAAAGATAATGTTTTTTACTTTTGAATAAAAACAAATTTAAAGACATCAAAAAATTTTGAAAAAATATATCGATATTAATATCAAATTTTCATTTAAAAGTTCTCGTTTTTTTTGTACAATTTCTTTAATTTAATTTTTTATTATAATTTTATTTAGGTCAAATAGTGAAGTAATATATTTTTGGTTTAACAATAAAATTTATAAAGATAATGATTCTGTTAGAACTCAATGATTATCTTAATTATATTTTATATTTTTTATATTTAAAATGAGATGTTTATTCTGTATTTGATTATGTTTATCTGCAGTTAGTTATACGAATTCAAAAATGGAGATTTAATAAGTTGTACTTACGCACAATTTACTTGTAATCTTAAAATTTAAGTAATATGCATTAATTCGTAGTACTTCATGCATAAAGAATGGTTTTTAAGAGTTTTTGTCATGGCTATTCAAAGGAGAACTCAGTAATTTGTGATAATTGTAAAATTCAATCTCAAACACAAATTAAAGGTTAAATTAAAAAAAAATTATGGTAATTTTAACTTAAAATATTAATTAAGGGCATTTTTGAGATTTTAAAATCTTTCATCTCTCCTTTCTCCGGAAATCTTTATTCCGGTAAATCTTATTCTGACGAACCTGATGTGAACACAAATATACACACTATGATACCTAAAAAAATATAAAATTCACTGTGATACTCATATATATATATATATATATATATATATACTAGAATGGTACTCGCGCAATGCAGCGAGATACATCTTGATTTTAATATTTTATTTTATTTTTTATCTCATACGATGTTATAATATGGTCTTATGTGATTTTGAGAAAGCGGTGATGTTTTTATTTTTGAATAAAATATAAGTTTGAAATATCATAAAATTTTGACAAAAATATATCGATATTAGTATCAAATTAACTATTTAAAATTCCTCATTTTTTTGTAATTTTTTAATTCATTTTTTTAATTCAATTTAGGTACAATAACACAGTAATTTATATTGGTTTAATAATATAATTTTCTTATAAAGATAATAATTATTTATTTTGTTAGAACTCGATAATTATTTTAATTATATTTTAGTTAAAATGAGATGTTTATTCTCTATTTGATTATGTTTATCTGCAATTAGTTATATTAATTCAAAGCTTTAATAAGTTGTACTTATGTAGAATTTACTTGTATATTGAAATTTAAGTAATATGCATTAATATACAGTACTTTATACATAACAAAAAATATATTGATATTCGTATCAAAATAACTATTTAAAATTCATCATTTTTTGTGTAATTTTTTAATTCAATTTTTTATTATAATTTAATTTATGTACAATAACGAAGGAATTCATATTTGGTGTAATAATATAATTTTCTTATAAAGATAATAATTAAGTATTTTGTTATAACTCAATGATTATCCTAATTGTATTTTAGATTTTTTATATTGAAAATGAGATTTTATCTTGTATTTGATTATATTTATCTGCAGTTAGTTACACGAATTCAAATATGGAGCTTTAATAAGTTGTACTTACACACAATCTACTTGTAATCTTGAATTTTAAGTAATATGCATCAATAAACAGTACTTCGTGCATAAAAAATCGTTTTTAAAAGTTTTTGTCAAATACTTTATAATATAGTATAGATATATACAAGATCACACTGTGATACCTGTGTAAAGCAACCAAAATAACAAAAATACACATTGTGATACCCTTTCTAAAGCAACGTAAATAACGAAAATGCATATTCTGATACACTTCATAAAACAACGAAAATATATTGTGAACATTATCATTATGATACACTTTGATCTACAAACATCTTTAAAAGAAAATATATATTAGATAATTAATATATTAAGTAATTAAATTTAATCATATATTTCCTTAAAAAATTAAATAAATCTTTATATTAGTTATAAATAAAATTATTAAATTACTCTTTTAACTCATTTAAAAAATAT
>NW_020200640.1:58650-97141 GCF_001531365.2 Cynara cardunculus var. scolymus
ATATTATCATCTTCATTATTTTAATTTTAGAAAAATACATGAAACAGTTTCATTAAAATTTCATTAAGTAGTATATGAAACAATTTCATAACCATATATGAAACAACTTCATCAAAAAAAGTATTATATGAAACAATTCACAAGATTAAACAATTTCGTGAAAAAATTTCATAAGATTACGACGTATGAGAGTAGTTTTTACGGTTTTTACAAATTGGAGTGATTTTCATTTGATCGCTCCTATATATATATATATAAAAGAGAATGAGAGAATTGTAATTGACAAAAATGCCCCTAACTCAATGGAGTCATGTTAAGAGAGTTAGAGACAGCAACTGATTCATAACAAAAGTGAAACCATAATAATCATATTTATAATTATTTCGTTTGGGGACGCGATCCATAATTTTCACTTTACTGCAGGGAAGAAATTTGCAATTTAGGGGACGTTTACCTAAACACTTACCCGGTAAGCACTGGTAAAATTCAATACTATCGCTTACTTATCGGGTAAGATTTTATTCACTAAAACGTATCGTATGCAACAATTTATCCCGGTAAGCGGTAACCATGGTAAAAGTCCACGTCCTCACTTGTCGGGCAAGACTCTCGATTCTTGTCTTCGCTCTTACCGGACAAGATTTTTAATCCTTGTCATATTCATCCGATAAAGTAAAGTAACTTGGTAAGCGCTTACCTGAGTAAACATTTGGTAAACGCCACCTACTCTACTTTTTATCTTATTTGTATGGAACAGGTGATAATTGATATCGTTACAAAATACTTCTAATAGTTTAGTAATTGCATAAATATTTAACATATTATTTGTTGGATTTTATTAAATTAATTTTTATTTTGTTTATAATATTTGTTGGGTAGAAAATGAGACAACAAAATATATATTAATTTGATTCGAGAAGAAAAATGATAACAATGAATCAGGCTGGCCCAATAATATTGTTCAAGCCCAATAATAAGGCCCAATTTCTGAGACCACATTTAGGGTTTGTTTTTTTAGTAAACTACAAATTCTGTCCCTCTGGTTTGTCAAAAATAACATATTTTGTCCCTACAATTTGAAAATTACAAAATGACAATCATAGTTTGCAAAAAAATTCCTAATTTGGTTCCTTACTCTAACAACCTTTAAAAAAAATTGTTCAACAAGGTATATTTTTATTCTTTTATGAATTTTTTGTCATTTATCTAATTAAAAACAACAGGGACCAAAACGGTTTTGATTAATAAAAGGCCATAAATGCCATCATTTAACGAAATCTTTTAATGTTCATTAGAGGGAGGGACCAAATCCGAACGCATTTGCAAACCACGATGGCTCTTAATTGACAATACAGAGATAGTCCATTAGTATCTCTGGTTAGTTTGAGTGCGAGGACACTTGAGTGGGTTAGACATGAATTATGTCACGGATTGCATTAATTTCATGAATGAATTCTTCGTCATAATGCACTTTTATAAAAGCTTTATTGGAATTATAATTTTATAAAATAAATTGTAGGAAATTACAACTATATTTTATATAAAGTTTGTTGAAACTTATTATTTTATTTAAAAAATGTTGAAAAATAAATTTGTATCTAAACTTTTCTAGAAATTATCATTCTATAAAAACATAATATTAAATTATTTAAAAGTTTGTTAAAATATTAAATGAATTAAATATTTAAATAATATAATTAATATTGAAAATAAATTTATTTTTTTAAAGATTTTGATTTTCAATTTATCTAGGTTGCTCTATATTAGGGTTAATTGTTTATTGTACATTAACATGAATTTGTTTTGATAATAATATTAGATTTTTAAGGTCTGTTAATTAACAGTTTAATAAAGTTAATGGGAATTAGCTTATTCATTCGATCAGTCATACATGATTGTTTGGTAGTGATTTAATGATACAAAAAACCGTCTTATTTAGTAAACTCATAAGAGGCTTTATGCAAAAGCCAATTTTTTCTCCAAACTTAGTTCCTCTCAATTAATAAAGTACTCTTGTCTATGAAAAAACTCTCAAACAAAAAAAAAATCAATCTATACGGACAAATTAGTTTACACAGACAGTTTTATTCATATATGACTTAATATAAAACCAACCAAATTCTTTAGATAATTAGTATATGTATTGCTCGCGACTAATTTTACCTTACTTTCTACTTCTTTTAGCATTTCTATGTTAAAAAAACAAATGCTTATTAAACACCATTAGTCAGTCGTTGGTAAGGGTGTTCATCGGTTGAAATTCAATAGATTTAGGTGGATCCAATTCAATTAAATCATCAAATAAATGTTGGATCTGTCATTCAATCCAATCCTTTGATATTACTATTGGTTACTCATTGGATCGGATTTGATTCATCCAGTAATTTGATACAATTTTCAACCAATTAATGATCTGTTTCAACCAATTATTCATATATTTTCTCAATTTATTAAAACCTAGTAAGTATAAATATCAATTAAAACACAATATCCCAAAAAAACACCTCTTCTGAGTATACGACCATTATCCCAAAATACAACTCTCTTGATTATGTCACTCCTATTCCAACCATTTGATTTTAACATATCAAAATACACAATTATGCTGAAAATAACATAATAATAGTTTTAATAATAGTTTTAAAACACCACCCATATAGAGAACCATACAATTCTTGTTCAATCACTGTAAGATGAAAATTCTGAAAAATAAAACTCGCACTAAGATTTCACAGAGATGTAGACAAACAGCAGCAATTATTCAAAACAAGAATCATAGAATTCGATTTCTACTTGCTTTCCTTTTTAGTTTATGTTTTCTCGCGGACTCTAGAACACACACACCCCCATAAAGTTTTCCTTTTAACTTACTTTCACAATCCCCATGAGATAAAGCAAATATCTCACTTAACAAACATAAACAATAAGAGGCGGTTATTGGGTGGAGGTCCCGCTTATGGGGAACTTGGAACGAGCATGAAGAAATTAACGATACTTCTTGTGGGTTTAATTAAAATAATTTAAGCATAGAATCAAATTAAACCCCTCAACTTTATGCTTTTGATTAAAAACACCCGAACTTTATAATTGATAACCCGGTTATCACAAGTTCTTATGTGAATAGGTTAAAATAGTTCATATGTTAACTACACGAGTACACACATTAACATATAGTTCAAAGGTGAATCACATAGGTTCATAAAAGAACTCGTATGCAGCCTATTTGTAAAAGTTACAAAGCTACCCCTTCTATTTTTTCATAGCCGCAATTTTTTACCAGTCAAATCCGATCTTGACCGTATGAAGGGCTAGAATCACTTCTTTACTTCTCAAATATTTACCACTTCTCAAAATAACCTTTGACTATATACATATATAATACCATTTGTTTAAATATTTATTTTGAGACGTATGGGATAAACATTATAAATATGTATATCTAATATACTAGTATATTTATACAGCTATAAATAAAATTCTATCGAGATTATATATATATATATATATATATATATATATATTAGCGGCGTGTTGGGTTGGGTTGAACTAGGTTACCCAATTTTAATCCTCTTAATTGGTGGTTTAGCGGTTTGACGGATTGACGGTTGACAGATTGGGTTTAATTGGATTGTTAATGGATTATATTGGACAGATCAAACGGTTTAACGGTTTTTTACACCCAGGTAGAGATGGCCAAATGGGTCCAGGATCAGTAGAGGACCGGGACCGACTTGGGACCGGCCCGGCCCGGCCCGACCCTGGACTGATTGGGACCGGCGATCTAGGACAAGTTACGATATTCCATCAAAAACAAGGACCAGGACTGGCCCGATTTTTTATTTAAAATGTATTTATAAATTTACTATTAAATGAATTTTAAAGTATATTTTAATTTAATTTTAAATGTATTTTTAAGTGTATTTGATTGAAAACAAAATTGTATTTTTAAATATATTATGTTAAAAACGTATTTTTTAATGTATTTGGTTAACCCAATTAAATATTCTAAAATATATTTGATCGACCAAATCATTTGTAACAAAAATGTATTTTTTTTAATGTATTTGATTAACCCAATTATAATAAATACTTGTTAGTGTATTTGATTGACCAAATTCTTCAAAAAATATTTTTAATATGTTAAAAATCAATTAAAAAAATAAGTGTAACCGATTTGGGCCCCGGTTGGGACCGGTTCTCGTAACCTAACCTCATACACCTTAAACGGGCTTTCGTATTTGGTTCAGGATCAAGATCAGGACCAATTACAAGATCACTATTTAAAACCGAGACTAATTTAGACCTGATCTGACCCAGTTCGGAACTGATTTTAGACACCTCTACACAGAATAGTAGTACATAAACGAATGCTTCCTTACCTTTGAGTAAAGAAGCATAATAACAAAACTTGAATATTTGTGCGTGGCTTTTTGTGTTATATATATTTCTATGAAAAATCAAATATAGTTTCTAATCAATAATTTTAGAACAAGTTTCAAATACAATGATGATCATAAACATCATCAATTACAACTTTATTTTACAAAAAAAATAAAATAAAAATAGAAATAGGGTATGAATGGCATGGTCTCGCCATGATTAATTGCATGCCATCAATTCATCATTAGAACTTTTATTATATTTATTAATTAAATAAAACACAATCATATATATATATATATACACACAATTTTATTTAAAATATAAAAATAAAATTTTAACAAATTAATGGATATTAATAATTGAAGGTATATAAAAGTTTGTAAGTATAATTAAAAGTCAAAATGAATATGAAAATTTGATGAAAGTAGATGAAGTTTTGGGTAGGCATGGGAATGGGGCGGGGACCTCAATCCCCGTTCTCGTCCCCGACTACTTATCTTTATTTCCGTCCATGTTCTCATTCACACCGGGAATTATAATCACATCCCCATCCTCATCCTCATCCCCAACGGGAAAATGGGGATTTTTTTTTCGTTTATACAAGTTAATTTGAATTAAATATGTGAAATATCAAACATGTTTAAATCTCAAACATTTTCAATAAACCTAAAATCAAAATGAATTTAATTTAATTTAATACAAAAAAAACCACAACATCATATAAGAAGTAATAACCTAAAAAAATCAATTTAATCCAAAAAAAAACTTGAAGTCATGTACCAAAAGATATTGAGTAATATAAAACCATGTTGAGTAATATATACAAAACTTGTCAAGTAATTGTATTTTGACTTGACATCCAAAATATTACTTATTAACATCCAAATAGTGAAAAATTTAGATTATAAACCTAGTTAGAAAATATGAAATTATGAATTACCGCTTTAATTGAAATAATATATATATATATATATATATATATATATATATATATAAAGGGTACGGGGCGGGGAGTACCATACTCGTCCCCGTCCAAAGAAAATTTATATTCACCTCCAACAACTTCTCCGTTATATTACAACATCAACTATATTATTAAAATATTCAATATCTCTCATGAAAATGTTATTTCTCTCCCCAATTTATTTAATTTCAAAAATTCTTTTTGTAGGACGTTTGTTTCTACAAGGCATTTTTCCAAATTGTATCATATAAAATAACCAATACGATGTTTTTTTTATAAAAATGTTCCAATAGTTTGTTATGACATCCAAAGATGTTACATAAACTTATTACAACACTTCACGTTTTATTGTTTGGTCGTATAAATAAAATCTTACAAAAGAGTGTATTGAGACGCTTAGACATTTTAAATGTCCTATAAACTCAATTTATTATCGTGTATTGTTTAAAAAGTCTCCTCACCCGTTAATTAAACCCGAATTCCTTCACATTGAACTTTAATATTACTTAACCATCATGATCAGAGGCGAAAAATAACATCACCAAAGTCGTCCGCACACGAAAAATTACCCGTATCTCTGATTTTGTATCATATGTGATAAACTACAGTATCATATATGATGAACTACTATATAACATGTGATTAACTATAGTAAAAGAGTGTATTTATTTCAACCATTAGCTATATACATAATCTCCTCCAAACTCAATAAATCATACAAACTTACAAACGAGTTTAATGATGTATTGTTTTACATAAGAAACAATACGTATAAAAGTGCATTTTATATACAATTTTATTATATATACATACATACATATATATATATATATATATATATAATTGGGATCATGTGAGACCAAGGGTTTTTCGTGAGACCCGTAAGACCAATTCTCAACCCTTGGATTAGATTTACAATCTGAACATTCATAATCACAAAATTGTCACGAGACTTTTCAATAATCACAAAATTATCAACCTACAACTTAGACCATTAGATCATTAGCTTATAAAACTGATCAATGAACATAAATTGGTCTTACGAAAAACTCTTGGTCTCACATAAACTCATGTATATGTATATGAAAGGTTCAGAAAACAAATTGAGGAAGATGAGCATTCTTGCATTATAAGTTGCATAACTTTGACTTTGTGTTTTAAATCATCTTTCTTCGTTTGGGGATAACCTTTTCTACCCTTTATGCTTCTTCTACTCATCATACTCACCACTCCATCTTTATTTAAGACTCACCAACAATTTTCATTATATGCATTTTCTCTATCATTTAGCATCATATTAATTATTCTAAACGTGATTACGCTTACAATTTTTTTTTATTAAAGACGTTACAATTAATGTATAATCATTTAAATATTTGGTAATAATGTATTACAGTCTTAATTGCATTTAATAAAAAACCATCAGTCATAATACTAACATGGACAACTGTAATGCATTTGATGTAAAGTATATTTATTATTTCGATCATCATATATGATCTAGGATCAAAGATGGATGATCTAACAATTTTGAAGATATAAGCAATTTCAAGATTATAAGTGTATAAGAAATATATCACTATAAAACAGATGATTTTTACCCACAAAAATCATCTAAAGAAATTTCTGTCAGTGATTACCGACAAATCACCCAAAGAATACCATATGTTTGATAAAATCCGATGTTTTTTGAGAAAAATACCGATGGATCACCCAGAGAATCCATGGGTAATATGTTACTGATTTGAACTACCCACCAACTTTTGTGATGATTTTATGACGAATCACCTTTTAACAACAAAATTCCCAGGAAAAATCGTCACGTGATATACAAGAGGAGGTTTAAGAGAGAGAAAAAAAAGAGATAACCTCTCTCAATTTTTGGATAAACAAATAAATGCTTAATATTCGATTGTAACCGTATCATATAATCGTTGATTTAAGGGTTATTTACTAAATATCTATCGTCTCTTACTAGATTACTAAATGTTTATTATCTTTTATTAAGTAAGAGAAATTTACTTGGTAAGATATTATGATATTTACCAACAATTTTAACCTGTAATTTTTGTTGATCGAGGATATTATTTGATAAGTGAGAATAGGGGTGTAAACAAGTCGAGCTTTTAACAAGCTACTCAAGATCGAGTTGATTTCGAACTAAAGATGATACTTGTTTAATTTAACGAACTGAGTTTCATAACTCCAATGTTCAAAAACTTGATTAAATTTTTTTTGTCGAGCCGAACCATTCGAGCATATACTTTTTCGAGCCAAACATGCTCATATATTTATAAATCATACAATAAAAAAAATTAAAAATTATCAACCTCGAGTTATTTGATTGCGAGTTTGAGCAATAAATGAGCATCAAGCTCGATAACTCAAAAAATATTTGAGCTCGAGCTCGTGATCTATATTAAAAAAGTTATTCAGGCTCAAGCATGGTATTATTTTTTCAAACCGAGCTCGAATAACCTACTACTCGACTTGGATCGGCTCGTTACATCCCTAAATGAGAGTGATGGCTTTTACCCAACTAACAGTTACTAGGTAACAGACCTCTTATACTATGCTATTTTGATGATCAAGAAGGTAAATGAAGGTGGTGAATGTTTACCTCATCAACGCTTACCTACTCTCTCTTAAACAGCCTATTAGGTTTGGTTAAATGTAACCGCCTTAATTATTCACAATACTTGAATTAAAATAGATGGATGATTCAAATGGATTCATTTTTTTCTCATTTTTAGTGTTCTTTTTTGAATTCACACCTAACACACGATCATACATAATTAAATAAGATTGAGCCTAATTAAGGAGTCGTTTACCAACAGTTATTGGCCACGTGTTTACTAGGTAATTAATAGGTCAATATCCTTATTTAAATTCAGGGTTGGTCCTGAGGCTTCTCATGCCCGGGGCGAAAAGGTAAAATAATGTCCCCACTATTTAAAAACTACAAATGAGACATACTATTTTTAAAGGGTTTGGAATCTAATCAAGCTAGACATTTCATACCTAAGCCAATTTTTGTTACTGTTATTGTTATTGAATAATAATGTATTTTTTTATAATGCTATTTTATGATTATATAATATCATAATGTAATATCAAGTTAAATTGAATTTTAGAAACTTGTATATAACGACAGTTGTGCTCAAACTAATTGTATACGACGATATAAAATGTTTAATTTTTCTTAAAACTTAAAAAAACTTAATACTTTACGTGTATCATATTTTTAAATATCTAAACATCATTGACTAGCAAGTGCTACATAGTTTAAACGACCATATATAGCTTTATGCAACAAACCACATTATGGGTGACAACAAAATTGGAATTACAAGATTCAAAATCGAATCAAGAAAATAAAATACAAAATAAAAAATAATCTTCGAAAATCATGAAAATACAAAAAAAAAAATTGAAATTATATAATATTCTAAATTATTTCATACATGGTTTGATTTTAGAAAATATAACAAAAGATATTTGTGGTTTCGAGTTGAAATTAGCTTGTAGTCTAAATTGTTTTATATAGAGTTTGATCCTATTAATTCTCTGCAAAAAAAAATGTTTGGCAAAAAGAATAATAAACTTACAAATATTATCACATGATTTACAAAATAAAAATACATATAAAGTATCAGTTGTTGAATATGATTAATTTTATTTCAGATAAATAAATGTTTCCATAAAAACAAGATAAAAATTGAAAAAAAGAAATGTAAGGAAGAAAAAAAATTAATCAACAAAAAAACCAATAAAAATAAAATTGGATAAAAATAATATCAAAATGTATTAATAGCTTAGTGGTAAGGAAGTGTTTGTGTATGTTTGAGATTTAGAGTTTGAGTCTTATAGTTGCCACTTTATAACTTTTTTATTAGTAATAATATCATTGAGCTTAAATTGATGCCCCTTAGGCTTTGATGCTCTGGGTCGTCGCCCGATTCCCACAATATCACTAGGTTCAAATTGATGCCCATTAGGCTTTGATGACCTGGGCCGTCGCCCAGCTCGCGCACCCTTTGGGCCGACCCTGTCTACATTACCAGATAAGATTGTCGATAAATACCATTATTTGCATCATATAAACGTTGATATGACAACTGTCGTACATTGCTCACACTTACCAAATAAGATTCTTGATCGGTAAAAAGATGTTGATGAACACCGTAATCTTTAACCGGATACAAAACAATAAATGTTTAGTTATCTAGGAAGAAACATATACCATATATAAACAATTAATTAATTTATGTATAAAGTATTTTTCTTTTTCCATATTAATAACTTTGTGATATTAACATTAATGACGTAAATATTTAAAAAAAAACATAAAATCAAACCTCGGATAAAACAAAAATAAAATTTATGTCATGCATATCATCAAAACTCAATCCACAACATCGATCTTAGTGGTGCAAGATAGCAACCTACGGAAGATGGAAGCCAACGCCGCATACGACGCCTCCTTCGCCTTTCTAACCACCGTGCACTTCTTCTTCCTCCTCTTCTTTCCACCGTCGTCTCTACGCCGTCCGCCACCTTCACTACTCGTCGGAGACTTTTTCTGTTTTCCGGCAGCTCTTTCTTTGACTTTTCCGATACACTTCATGGTTCTCTCGTTAAAGCTCTCTTTTCTGGAAAATGTGTAGCTTCGTAGGTATAGCTGCCTACAGGAGATACTATCGACCAACCTGGGGTGGCCCTGCCTTTCACCGTTCTCCGGGCGGCGGCTGTTTTTACTGACGGAACGGACGAATTCACGGTCGGAATCCGGCCATTTGTAGAGGTTAACATACGTAGCTCGAACTGGGACTCGGGCATCATCGGCAATGCATGTGGACATGCATGCAGAGGTCATAATGGTCTCCGGCGAGAAGGGTGGGCCGGAATTAATGGAGGATATTGGGTTTAGAGTGCTTAGAATGGAAGAAAGAAAGAGAGAAAGAAGGGTGGAGTATAAACTGTAAAGTGTGGTTTTAATTCGTTTTTAGGGTGGATGAGTGTGTGGGGATAAAGAGGCTATGATTTGGCATCATGGTGTACAACTAGGAGACTCACGTGAACTGCACGAGATATGATGGGTGCCTTCTATATATATATATATATACCCCAAATTAATCCCAACCCTTTCACTAATTTTAGGCTATGTTATAGAATTACATATATATTATTTATAATATATAATATACATATTATAGAGAGAGAGGGAGCATTGCATTAGTTTATAAACCATTTAATTCTAACAAATTATATAAATCAATTTTAACTATTTATTTAGTTTAATAAATATTTTATTTTATTTTATTTCATATATATATATATATATATATATATATATATAGGGGAGCGATCAAATGCAAACCACTCAATTTGTACAAACCGTGCAAACCGCATTTAACCAATCATAATTTTTCATTTTGTTCATTTTTTTGTAATTATGAGAGGTTGATTAATCATTTTTATTGTGGATGGTGTTAATTATAGATATTATGATCTTCATAATTTTAATTTTAGAGAAATACATGAAACAGTTTCATTAATGTTAGATAAATACATGAAACAGTTTCATTAAGTATTATATGAAACAATTTCACAACCATATATGAATCAACTTCATCAAAAAAAAGTATTATATGAAACAATTTCACAATATTAAACAATTTTTGAAAAAATTTCATAAGATTAAACAATAAAATCGACAGATGAAGGTGGTTTGCACGGTTTACACAAATGAGGGCGGTTTTCATATGATCACTTCTCTCTCTCTCTCTCTCTCTCTCTCTCTCTCTCTATATATATATATATATATATATTATAATTAATAATCATGATAATTGTCTATAAATATCTCTCTATATATATAGTTTCCTAATATAAGCATTAATTATTGTTTATAAGGTTTGTTATAATTTGATGATTTGTAAATGAAACATCCGATATATATTATCTTAAACTATATTATAAAGCATTTGACAAAAACTTTTAAAAACCATTTTTCATTCATAAAGTACTGTTTATTAATACATATTACTTATAATTCAAAATTGCAAGTAAGTTGTGCATAAGTACGATTATGATATTTTCATATCTATATTTATTCAAAAATAAAAACATTATCGCTTTCTTAAAACCATATAAAATCTATTATAACATCGAGTGAGACAAAGAAAGAAAGAAAACGAAACATTAAAATCGAAATACATCTCGTTGCATTGTACGAGTACCCTTCTAGTATTTATAAATACAGATACAAATATATATATATATATATAATAAATGAAAAACTAAAAAACACATTATCAACCGTTGGATTGGATGATCTAATGGATGTGATTGACTTGACGGTTACAACATTAATTTTTTTAATTAAAAAATCACTAGCCCCCTATTTTTTATTCCAAAAAAGAAGAAAAATAAATAAAATTTCTAGCAAAATAAATTACACCAAAAAGATGATCATATTTTTCTCGTTCATTTGACATCTATGCTAATATGGTTTTTCGTTCGTTATTCCGTGGTTTCCGGTTAATTTGACATCTATAAAACATTAAGATATTTATAGAATCAAATATTCATTAAAGATAAACAATTAAAATTGATTTCTATCTATGTTATATTATAAAGCATTTGACAAAAACTCTTAAAAATTATTTTTTATGCATGAAGTACTGTATATTGATGAATATTACTTAAACTTGAATATTACAAGTAAATTATGCATAAGTACAACTAATTAAAGCTTCATATTTGAATTCGTGTAACTAACTGTAGATAAAGATAATCAAATAAAGAATAAACATCTCATTTTAAAATATAAAAAATCTAAAATATAACCAGGATAATTATCGACTTTTAACAAAATAATTAACTATTATCTTTATAAGAAAATTATATTACTAAACCAAATATAAATTACTTCGTTATTGAACTTAAATTAAATTATAATTAAAAATTTTGAATTAAAAAATTACATAAAAAATGAGGAATTTTAAATGTTAATTTGATACTAATATCGATATAATTTTGTCAAAATTTTATGATATCTTTAAATTTATATTTTATTTATAAATAAAAACATCATCGTTTTTTCAAAATCACATAAGACTATATTATAACATCGATTGAGATAAATAAAAACTAAAAAAAATATATTAAAATCAAAATGTATATCGCTGCATTGCGCGAGTACCCTTCTAGTATTTTATATATGAAACTTGTCTATACATATATATTATATATCATAAATATATTAATATATTATATATTTATAAATATATTAATATATTATGTATTTATATATTTATATTTATAATATATATTATGTTGAAAGATAATTGTGTTATCGTCAAAAAAATATGATATGATCATAAAAAATAAAAGACGGAGGTTGAGATAGACATATTAGATTCATAGTAAAATTAGGTATTTCCTTATTTAAAAGGTTTATGATTAATGAAAATTAACAATTTCTCAATTCTCTCGATATTAATTGTTCTATAACACGTTATGAATGCAGTAAAAAAACATATTATAAAAATATAGTATATTTATAATGTATAATATTTGACTAATTTTATAAAAAGTTTGTTACATATTAAATAAAATAAATATTTTTATAAAAAAAATCATCTAAAAATTTGTTGAGATATTAAATACATTGACTACTTCAAGAAGATAATTAATATCAAAATACAGAAATTGTTTAAATTGAATGTGATTCTTTCTTCTTCTTTTTTGAGATTTTGGGTTTTCTTTTTCTATTTAGGAAAAATTATAGAGAAATCGTTGGACATGTTCTAATCAAGAACTATACAAACATGTACTTATTGTCGTATCAAGCATCAGACATGTAATTGGTCTGTGTCTAATCCAGTTTTATCTCATTCAATTTACTCCAGTTCACATATACCAAACACATCTTGAATGAATTTGATGATGGAATTTTTATTTTCTAAAATAAAACAAAACCCAACTTGGTTCCCTAAAAGGAGAAGTATTCAAAATTGGTTATCCAAAATAAAAAATAAAAAAAATATTTTTTTGATTTTATAAGTTGGTTCTCCAAAATATAAACCAAAGCAAAATAAATTCCAATTTGATTTTAAATATTTATATAAAAATAAAAACATGTGTTGACTATTTGACTTCAACAAACTTGAATAGCTGAGTGGGCCATTCTTATGACTTCTGTAATAAACTTGGGCCTGGGCCCAACATATGCGAACTACCAATCCACCGTTGATACAATTACAAGCAACGTTTTCGACTTAAATTTATGTTCACTTTCTCATTAAATGGGCTTATGAACAAAATGCCATTTAGTAACAAAAAAAATTCCTTTAAAAAATTTTAAATCATTCACTACAATAAAAAAATAACTTTTGTGAAATAATTATACCTGTATAAGACTGTTTGTTTGATTTTTCATTTAGACTTCTATGAATAAAATTGTTTGTGGTGAATCATTATACATGTACGGATAAGAAAGGTTTTTATTTGGTATATTTTTTTTATAGATGGAATGAGCGTGTTTTTATTTGGGATGGACATGTTTGTAAAAAATTTGGTTGTATACATAAAACTCATCCTATAAGCTTATTAAATAAGTTATTTTCTATATCATTAATCATTAGGTCACTACTAAATAATCATGTAAAGTTGACCAAATAAACTGTAAATCTCTTTTTCAAAGCACTAAAGTTAAAAACTTGTTACTATATGATTGTTTGTAAAGCTTTTAGTGATGCTTTTTAAAAGGAACAATTAAAGTTATTTTTAATAGCGTCTTTTAACAATTTCAAAAAAAAAAAGGTTATCATGATTTCAAATTTTAAAGGGTTGTTTATCCAAACGCTTACTCAATCTGGTTATTGGTAAAATTCGAGACTCTATCCTACTTTATCGGGTAAGGTTGTAATCCATCGAAATGGTATTGTATATAATAATTTACCCAGTAAACACTTACCGGGTAGGAGTCGTCACATTCACTTACCGGATAAGACTACATTCTTATCACCATTCTTACTAGATAAGATTATCGGTCTTTGTCATGTTCATCCGGTAAGATAAATAATCAATAAGTACCTATCGAGTAAGTATTTAATAAATAGCCCCTAATTAAAAGTGTTATTTAAATGCACATTAGTGAGGACTGAGGACTGAGGGGTGAAAAGCTTTACTAAAAGTCAAGTTAATGGGCTAATTTCTTTTATGAGTCAATAGAACTAAAATATGAAACTGGGCTAAAAATTGGGTTTTTTGGTTTTTTATTATATTTATAACAGTAAAATAATATGATTGTATATTATGTTTGCTACATAAAATAAATAAAAAAATTTAAAACATGTTACAACATTCAATTCACATTATATTCAGACGTGTAATTACACAAAATCATATAAAGTCCAATTACGTTGTATCGTAAGAAAATCTTTCTTTCTCTTTTCTTTTCTTATCTTTGATCCTTCTTTCTCGTTATCAGTTGATAAGCAAAAAACAACAAAGAATACTAAGACCTCGATGATGACGGAGAACTGGAAGAACAACGAGATACTTGAATAATCGTTTGAGTTTGTTATGTAAAATTGTTGTTGTTATGATAATTGTATATGGTTAAGAAAATGTTTTTTAGTTGATCTTCATGCTCTCGTTGTACTTCCACTTAGGGTGCGTTTGGTTTGCGGGATTGGAATGGAATTGGGGGGATTTGGATTTGAAATCCATTCCAATCCAATGTTTGGTTTGCTGGATTGTGAGAAATTGAAATCCAATGATTCCTTTGAAATCACATGAACGATGGATTTGGAAATCCTTTGAAAATACACGGGATTTTAAATTCCATTCCAGATTACACAGCGTATATCGTCTCCATCTCCATACCCATATCCAGAGCTAAACATCGCTTCATCTTCTCCCACAGCTTACATCCGTCGCCCTCTCCCGTCGTCGTCGCCGTCGGCCCTTCGTCGCTGTCGCCCTTCGTCTCCGTCACCCTCTCCCGTCGTCGTCGTCTCCCTTCGTTGCCATCGCCCTTCGTCTCCGTCGCCCTCTCCCGTCGTCGCCGTCGCCCTTCGTCTCCGTCGCCCTTCGTCATCGTCGCCCTTCGTCGCCGTCGCCCTTCGTCTCCGTCGCCGCCTCCGTCGGTGGTCGTCGCTCACCGTCGCCCTCGCCGTCGCCCACTGCCTTCTCCCATCACTCAACAAGTAAATCCCTTTTCCCCTAAACTATGAACACAGATTAGGTTAAATATACAGATTAGGTTCAATTTTGCTGTAGTTCTCGATAATTTTGCTGTAGTTCTTGATAATTTTGCTGTAGTTCTCGATAATTTTGCTGTAATTCTTGATAATTTTGTTGTAGTTCTCGATAATTTTGCTGTAGTTCTTGATAATTTTGCTGTAGTTCTCGATAATTTTGCTGTAATTCTTGATAATTTTGCTGTAGTTCTCGATAATTTTGCTGTAGTTCTCGATAATTGTCAATTGAGTAAGGAGACCCAATACTACAAATCCTACAAACCAAACAGATGATGGATTTTAAATCCAATCCAATCCAAATCCCATGGAATCCAAATCCCTCCTGGGAATCCAAATCCCTCAAAAACATTCCTGCAAACCAAACGCACCCTTAGTATTATTCAATTTTGTTTCATAATATGAAAACAACACTATTACGACGATGTCTGAATGAAAGAGACAAAAGTTTATTCTTAGAAACGTTTTTGGCATCATAATGTTTGATTGAAAAAGATGGTTCATAATGTGAAATTTTGAATTGTTTTAATAGCATCAACATGTTCTCTTGCTTCACATTGTGAGAATATATGTTTGTTTTAACATCAAGATATACAACTAATATGTTGATTTAATACAATTCTCTTGTTTCATTATGTGAAACTACTCTCTCCATTTATTGTCTCATTCGGTATCCATTGTTGTTAATAATTTATTTAGCATGGAAGATGGAAAAAAATCAACAAATCTTCATTTGTCTGAATTTGGTAGTGATTCATCTTCTTTCATCAACTTGTGTACAACTATAACCCAAATTTGTTTAGGTTTAAATTATTTAGGTTCAGACTGTTAATTGTTTAGGTGTAGGTTCAGACTGTTAATTGTTTAGGTTTAACCCCCTTTTTGGAGTTAACATATATGTATCTTTATTATCTCATCATACAACGCAATCAAAATCTTTGCAGGTAGCACGACCTCCAAAAAGATTGGAAAGTCCCTGGGATAGTTGTGCCGTCAACTTTCAAAAAAATACATTTTAAACTTTTATTTATTATACATACATATCATATTTAATGGAGGTTTAAACGAGAATAGCTCAATTTTATAAAAATGTGTAAATACACTTATCACATGTAATAATATACGTGAGAAGACATGGTTGTGTGTAGACTTGGCCCGCGACGTGGGTCGCCCCCAAGGGGGACACACCATTTAAATGGTGGGAAGAAGGCCCTAGTGAGAACCGAAATATCAAAAGAAAATTATATAAGTTTACCAGAAGTTTTCTCTTTATTTACATTCGGCCCCCATCTTTTGGCTTTGGGCTCTCAATTGCCCCCATCTTGAGAATCTCTGACAATCGATAAACTCATATGCAACTGAATTAAACAAAGTAATACTATAATGTGCTATTTGGTTTAAATAAAATAGTAAAAAAAAAAGGAATAACCGAAAAACAAAAGGTTTAACTTAGAAACCAGATAATCCAAAACCATTTGGTCTGGATGGGTTATTCCGCTTCGGAATTTTTACACCCTAAGGTGGCGTTTGGTTCACAAAATAAAATTTGTCAAATGAATTGGAATGGAACTTAATCATATATGACTATACGTTTGGTTGGCAGGAATTGAAATGAAATCTGCCAAAAGAATTTGAATCTATATGTTTAGTACATCAAATATTATAGTGGTGTCGGGTAGAGGCGGTAGTGGTGTCAATGGTGGTGGTCGCAGTAGTGCGGTGGCGAAGACTATGGTGGTGGTGCTGGAGACTACAGTAGTGGTGTCAATGGTGGTGGTCGCAGTAGTGGCGGTGGCGATGACTATGGTGGTGGTGTTGGTGACGACAATGGTGGTGGGGGTGTGATGATGACAACGGCGGTAGAGGGGGTGTTGGTGAAGGAGACAGTGGTAATGACAGTGATAGCGGAGACGGCTGGCCAAAGGGTGGTGACGGTGGTGATGTCGGGTGGTGGTGGTGGCAACGATGCTAACATCCATCGTGGAGGGATGTAATGGAATACCGTACTATAGAGGGTATAATAGTTTTTCATAAAAGATGGTAAGAAGGAATTTACATTCCACCATTGGAATTCAAATTCCTTATGGAAGTCAAAAACTGAACCAAACGTGGAAATGAAATTTGTCGATAAAAGTGATCATTCCAATTCCTTCACCTTAGGTATGCCCTCAATCACCTAAATTCTTGGATCTAGATCTGCCACAGGTCGCACCAAATGTCACCCGCCAGGGATAGACCCACCTTGGTGCCACCGATAGCACGTGCCAACATATTATTCCTCCGTCGAAGGGTAAAAAATTTAGGTTCGTTAAAGGTGCAACCGTATCGATTTGTTATGTGCCACCATATATATTTTGAAACTACAGTAAGGACATAAGTTTTTCTTGATAGAATTGGTTTGCAAGACTTTACTTCCACCTAGACCCAAGTTTGAATCTTGTTGGTGTCATTTTCTTAGTTTTTAACTTTTAATTTCAGATTTATTATGTTTTTGGAAAAAAAACTACAATAAAAGACTTAAACACAAGACTTCACATATGAGAACTGAAAAGCAATGAACTAAGCAATAAACCAATTAAGATGTTCTGAAAAATATCCAGATATTTGTTTCTTATAATCAAATGGTGCCACCATTTGAAAAATCTAGGTTCTTCCCTAGTAACAATATCTGATTTAATATCATATGTGTATCATATGTAATGGATTATATTACACTGGTACCACCCTTATCACATGTGATAATATATATGGAAGAGCCTAATGATTTGAGAGGCGACTTGACTTGCAACTAGGTCGTGCCAAATATCTTCCATATCTCTGATTTAATATCACATGTATATCATATGTGATGGACTATGATACTGACTATAATAAAAAGGTGTTCTTGCATTTTCGTAAAATAAAGGTATTATCAAAGGAACCCTTCCCTATCTTATATTTTGTTCCAGAATTCTTTAAAAAATTATTTATGTGTTGTCAATCCCAAAACAGGTAAACAATTTACTACATTACAGTGCACAACCAGACTCTAGCGGAAAACAATGCAATGCATAATTTATTATTAACAACTGGAGAATCACTGCTATGATCCTAACTTCGATATGGTTTGGGCAAAGTGCTCGTTTATTTTGGGACTGATGAAGAAGCTCGTTAATTGAAACTAGAACAGAACACGGTCTATATAACTAGGATGAAGATAGTGAGCATCCCAATGCAACTATTTAGCAATTAAGTGCTGATTGAGGACAAGATTACTGAAACAGTTACTGTTTCTGCTCAATTCTGAAATTGACAGCATCTAAAGTAATTTTCCCTAACGCCATTGTTGTTTACAGGCTTCTGTGGGAAGATAATGACAAGATCCACCTTACCTAGATCCTAATCAGCGACTTCCATGTCCTCGATTTCTAAAATCTCGCTCCAAAATTGTCCAACTACGCACTAGGTTTGCATCTCACTTATGATAATGGAATCCTTGCCCTAAATCTTAATGGAGGTAGATCAAATCTCGTTAATTTGAATACCTTCAAACCATTGAAAGAAAGGAAATCACGAAGCTAGAAACAGACGAATTGGGAACGAAAAAGTACCTGATTGGTGTTGAAAAAATGGTCGCCGCGGGTGATCAATCGGCAAGGCTCCGGCCACAGTAGTATATGGTCGGATATCGACCGTCGAATACTTGAACAATCAATCTGCGGCGATGGCTCCGGCGACAAATGCACAATTTCACATACCTGTTTGAACACATGGCTGCTGGCTACGATCAATTGGCTACTTCATAAAGCTGAAACATTTATTTGATTTAATTTTAAAAAAATTATTTGACGTTCAATTTTTCTCTCTTCACAAGTTGGGTTGTTAATGAAAACCGCTTTTTTACCATTATGATAGAAAAATATTAAGTAGCTCTTAGGTATTCTTTGATTCTCAAAATTCAAAAGAATTTAAAATAATTGGAATGATAAAAAAAAATTGGTTCACATATTCAAATAAATAGAATCATTTGAACTCCATAAGTTAAAGAATTGATCATTTCTTAACATAAGTGAAGGAATTGAATTTTATCACCGTCTATTCTTTGCTCCCACCACATCATGTTACTATTGTTAACACCCCTACCCCCCACCACTACCACTACCACCACCACAACCACTACTCATTTCATCGTCACGACCATCACTACACTATGTTAACCCACCACTGACCATCATGTCACTACTATGACAAAGACAATAGTGACATGGTGAATTGGTGATCGGTATGAGTAGGTGGGCGAGGGCGGAGATGGGGAGGGTGAAGGTGGTTCAAACAATGATGGAGATTTCAATTCCTACTAATCAAACATGTGGTCAAATTTCATTTCAATTCTTTCAAAATTAAATTTGTTTTGATGGATTATAATTCCACCAAATTTCATTATACGAACCACATACCCTTTTATCTTCTTCAAATCCCACTTTACATGAAATTTTACTTGTGGTAATATGGAAGTAGTCTAACACAGATTCTTTGTATTTAAATTTTTAATTAGAACGAATGAAAACAACCAAAATATTTTTTAAACAACATTTTTCCAATTCAGAAAAAAAAAAGATTACGAGCAAATTTATCCGGCCCAGGATTTTTGTCGATGGATGCACCTTGACTGTGGATTGAAAGTCTGTAAAGTTGCCCGATGTATTTTTAGCCGAATTCCATCATGTATAGGAATTTTTAAGTTTTTTGATTGATTTCTAGGAACTGTTATGCGTTTTTTGGTTGATATTCTTTGTACTTGCTAATTCTGAAGCACTTCTCGAAGTTTAAAGTATGCATCTTTTGTACTTTTGAAAATTTGTTGAGCGAGTGCGAGTGTACAGAACTCTGTTGGGACCGGAACAGACCCAGTGTGTAAGATACGCTGGCACATGCTACCGTTTCGTTCCTCCATTGTAAGATAAAAAAAATAGGGACGTGAAAGGTGTGTGTGTACGTATATGTATATATATATATATATATATATTTTGGAACTATAATAATAACATAAGTTTGTTTTGCTAGAGTTGGTTTTGATGACTTTTCTCCCATCCTAGGGCGGATTCGAATCATGTTTCAATTATTTTCTTAGTTCGAGATTAAAGGTGATCATTGGTCCAAATCTCTTCTTATGCTTCTCACATTAACTCTCATTCTCACATAGTCCTTCGCCTATATATATACACACACACATATAGGGTGTGGTTCACGTGAGACCATTATGTTTTCGTGAGACCATCTTTTTTACACTTAAAACTTTCAGCAAAACACTGTAAAAATATTAAAAAAATCCAAACATTCACAGCAAAATCACCGTGAAAGTTATTTATCACAGTATTTTTCTGTAAAATTTCAAGAGAACAAAAGTGGTTTCACAGGTCTCACGAAATAGATTGGTCTCACATGATCACAAATCTATGTATGTATATTTATATACACACACACACACATACACACACCTTCGATTTGAATTATCCGAAGAATGTCCAGCTCGGTTATTGACAAAGTGAATAAATTTGGATCGAGTCATGTAAGAACAAGGTTCAAGTCAACTGATATTAGAAAGAAATGATTATTTGTATCCTCCCCTGTGCCGGTCATGGAATAGATGAAATACTTTTCTCAAGTTAAGCAGGGCTCCATATATCGGACTGACCCCGTTAGTTAGTTCTTGCAAGAGAAACCAATGGCTTACGCCTTACGATATGCATTATTAAATCATTTACCTTTCAATGACACATTCAAGAAAAAATATCTTCTTTTGTAAGTTAAAGTTATTTCAAATTAATTTTCGTTCCTACCATTGTAGCAACATGTATAAGGAGGAACCACTCCAATCCATCCCGAACTTGGTGGTTAAACTCTATTGCGGTGACAACACTATAGGGGAAGTCCTACGGAAAAATAGCTCAAACTATTTCAATAGCAACGTCCAAAATGATATATATGTATATATACATATACATATTTATATACACTAGAAGGATACTCGTGCAATGCAGCGAGATATATTTCAATTTTAATGTTTTGTTTTATTATTTATGTAATTTATTTAATTCAAATTTTTATTATAATTTAATTTATGTTTAATAACGAAGTAATTTATTTTTGTTTTAATAATATATTTTTTTATAAAGATAATAATTACGTATTTTATTATAATTCAATAATTATCTTAATTATATTTTAAAATATTTATATTTAAAATGAGAAGATTATCTTGTATTTAATTATATTTATCTGCAGTTAGTTACACGAATTTAAATATGAAGATTTAATAAGCTGTACTTATGCACAATTTACTTGTAATCTTGAATTTTAAGTAATATGTATTAATAAGCAATACATCATGTATAAAAATTGATTTTTAAGAATTTTTATCAAATGTTTTATGATATAACATATCTATATTATATTATAAAGCATTTGACAAAAACTATTAGAAACCATTTTTTATGCATAAAGTACTATATATTACTTAAAATTCAAGATTACAATGCATAAGTACAACTTATTAAAGCTCCATATTTGAATTCGTGTAACTAACTGCGGATAAACATAATCAAATAAAAGATAAACATCTCATTTGAAAATATAAAAAATCTAAAATATAATTAGAATAATTATCGATAACTAACAAAATAATTAAGTATTATCTTTATAAGAAAATTATATTATTAAACCAAATATAAATTACTTCATTATTGAACCTAAATTAAATTATAATAAAAAAGTTTGAATTAAGAAATCATACAAAAAATAAGAATTTTAAATAGTTGATTTGATACTAATATTGATATATTTTTGTCAATTTTTTATGATATTTTTAAATTTATATTTTATTCAAAAATAAAAATATCATCGTTTTTTAAAAATCACATAAGATTATACTATAACGTCGACTGAAATAAAGAATAAAATAAAATATTAAAATCATATGCATCTCGCTGCATTGCGCGAGTATTATTATAATATATATATATATATATATATATATATAACCTTTAATAAGATTGAAACATTTGACCTGTGAAAAGATTAGATTATGAAATACCTTGGTTAATTTTTCTATTTGTTTACTTGTTCCCCTTTGCATAGTGACAAGATTCTTTTAGTTATGGCAATACAATTATGTAATCTCCCATGCTAGGGTGTGGGGGGTAGGGTAGGTAGGGTGGGTGGGGGGCGGCGACAGCAGTGGTGGGGGGTTAGGGATGAGGTTTGACGAACAATAGTAACATGGTCGTGGGGGGTAGGGGTAGGGGTAGGGGTAGTGGTAGTGGTAATTAGGTATGGCAATTTCTTGGGTGTTGCTGAATGCTGGTGGACAACAAGCAACACCGTACACATTTTAATCCTTGTCCAGTGGCTTTTGCATCAGCTGTATCTTAATCAAAACTCGTACCAATTTTAAAACTAAATGCCTCCTCCAGATCCAACCAATCTTCATTTCAAACGCCACCAATCTTGATCCAAAGATCCAAACTAACGTTTCGTTTATCAAATTTTATTCTTTATTTCAGTCGATGTTATAATATAGTCTTATATGATTTTGAAAAAAAACAATGATATTTTTATTTTTGAATAAAATATAAATTTAAAGACATCATAAAAATTTGATAAAAATATATCGATATTAATATCAAATTAACTATTTAAAATTGTTTTTTGTGTAATTTTCTAATTCAATTTTTTTTATTATAATTTCAATTCAGGTTCAATAACGAAGTAATTTATATTTGATTCAATAATATAATTTTTTTATAAAGATAATTATTAATTATTCTGTTAGAACTCGATAATTATCTTAATTATATTTTAGATTTTTTATATTTTAAAATGAGATGTTTATCCACAATTAGTTACACGAATTCAAACATGAAGCTTTAATAAGTTGTATTTATGCATAATTTACTTGTAATCTTGAATTTTAAGTAATATGCACCAATATATAGTACTTCATGCATACAAAAATTGTTTTTAAGAGTTTTTGTCAAATACTTTATAATATTTTTTATTTATATATTATTAATAAGACGTATGATTGTGTGATAATAACAGATTTAATGCAAATGATGAGAACATTTTTAAGGCTTTAAATAAGTTGATTTTTTATCTAACTTCATTTACTTCAACTATCTTTATCTTTATCTTTAATCACTTTCACATGCATAAATTTGCTAAAATTTTAGTTATGATAAAAAAAAAAAAATAGGTAAAAGATGGTAGATAGAGGTTTTGTTCTCACGGCTCTTATCATAATAACTCTTATATTTTTAGTTTTTAATTTTTTATAGAAAATACAATATATGGCTAACTAAAAAGCGCAAATTACCCCTCACATGAGAGGATTTAGGAGCGTTTACCAAACACTTATTCGGTAAACGTTTACCGGTAAAATTTAACACTATTACATATTTACGGTGTAAGATTTTAGTCTACCAACACAACATCATATACAACAATTTACACGGTAAGCGCTAACCGTGGTAAGAGTCGTCACCATCACTTACCAGGTAAGATTACCGGTCCTTGCCTTCGTTCTTACTGGGTAAGATTCTTGATTTTTGTCATATTCATCCGATAAGGTAATATAACTTGATAAATGCTTACTCGGATAAACGTTTAGTAAACGGCCTTCAATGGACCCCAAGCTAACTCATATACGCAATGGACAAATTTATTATGTGAAACAAAAAATAAGGTCGGTTGGTGTAATTAATGCGTTTAGGGACCAAAACCAAAAATAAGGCATAGCATATGAACTAACGGTCTAATTCACTCCTTTTTTAAGTTTATTGACATAAACTATAAATGTTTCAATAAGTTTAAAATTTATTTCTCTTATATTTTACATAAATTACCAAATTTGTAATTTTTAAAGATAATTTTACATTATCATCTAGCAAATCAACTAGTTTTTACCAAATGTGACTAATTTATCAAATATCATCAGTTTATCAGTTAAAAACTAATTTTTCAACTAGTAACTAGTTTATCAGTTAATTTGTCAAACATAACTAAAAATGAAACGTATCTAATAAATATACATTATAATTTATCAGTTTACATTTTTATATCAGTTTTGATTTATATATTTTATAGTTGTGTTTCAGAAAAAAAAAATTAGTCGAGACATTAAATATTTTTTTTTTCAAACACCCGAATTATTAAATAAATATATGACTAGAGAAAAACCTCTAAAAAACATTTTAAATAAAAACCAAAATAGATATTTTAATATGACTTTCACACTATAATATGATAATTTTCATTTTTTTTTAGATTTTAAAAAACCAATATACAAGATATTAAATATCGTTAATAATTAGCTTTAAATTGTATTGATGAAACTAATATGCATCATGGTTTAAATTTAAGAAAGTCTTTGGTTAGATTTATTATGTAGTAATTAATGAAAATAAAAAATACTTTATTTTATATAATATAATAAGATTCTTTCATAAGAATTCATATTTTTATTTCAGATAAAATTAAGAAAAATCTAAATTAATTCTTATTTTTATTTTAAATTTCATTTCTCGGTTTAAACCAAACAACTTAATAGTAAGTATGTTTATTTGAAGTCCACATCCTAAAAGCCTTGGACGTTTCTGGAACTTCAGTCGAAGTTAATATGCTTTTCGTAATTCAATGGCAACCTCCAAAGTTATGCAAAGGTTCTAATTTGATACCCAACCAACTTTCTTTTCTTTTATAAAGAGACTTAATTGGGTTGTATTGACATGTCATTTTACATATAATTAATGTATCGAGTTATGTTGTTAATAAGGGTGAAATAGCAGAATAACAACAGTTCTGATTTTTGGAGAAATTCTGGTTATAAAATTGTTGTTCTAAATAGCAGTGTCGAGAATTGTGATGTGACTTACCGCTAAATGGTTGTTTTAACACAAAATAGTGGTCCACATAACCGTTATATATGGTTGCAGTTTTTTTGTCTAACTAGCTTATATTCGATCTATATAATTTGGGTTTTTATTTTGAACTTGGACTTGTATTTTTTTTTTAAATTAATAATTTATATTTAATCCATCTATTTATCTTTACCTGTCAATGGTTATAAGATTTAGGTTTTCAACATCATCAAGCATTCAAATACGTTTCCTAAATCATTCCACAATCATCCTAAGTCTATTAGTTAATTTTTTTTATATTGATTACACATAATGGATTGGGTTTCGGTTGAAAAACATAAAAATGTATCTCCACTTTTAGATCAATCATAATTGAATGTCAACAGTAATAAATTAAAAAGTAAATCAATGGTTCAAATTTGTTCTTACGTTTCTCATCATAATTTTCATACTCACACGATCTTTCGCCAACACGGGGGTTGGGTTGGGATCGGTAAGAAGTGTAAAAAATGGTCTCCACCCTTAGATGCATCTAGAAGTACCAGATCAATCCTCATATCAAGTGCGATTCATGAGTGAGTCTGAGATTAAAAATTATCAAGGATACAGATCCCTTCTTACACTTCTAACTTTAACTTTTTTTTTTCTCACATGATTTTTTATATTTAACTCTAAATATTTATATGAACAACTATATCACCACGATAACCGTTATTTCAAATCACAGTATCGATTGTGATTTGATATTTTGACTTTTATAACAATATATAGTTGTTGAATGTGACTTCTAAAACTATATGACTAAAATGTTACAAATATTTGAACACATTTTTATTGCATAAAATGATCTATCAAGAATAACATATAATTTACACCGACTTTTACCTTTTAAATAAATGGTTTAAAATTGTTGCATCTTGCATCTTACTTTATATAAGAATCGGAAACTATTTACATTTATTATACAATATTTTGTCAATAATTTTAACACCAAAAACATAATTATTTATATACAGTATTTATCTATATTATATTATAAAGCAGTTTATATAATTCTTAAAAATCATTTTTAATGTATCAAATACTAATATATAAAACTTAAAATTTAATATTACAATTAATGGTGCATGATAACTACTTCTTAAAACTATATATTTTAATTCATATAACTAACTGAGAAACATAATCAAATATAAAATACACATCTCATTTTAAATACAAATAATCTAAAATATAATAGGATAATCATTAAGTTATAACAAAATACTTAATTATTATTTTTATAAAAAATTGTATTATTAAACCTAAAATAAATTAATTCGTTATTAAATCTAAACTAAATTATAATAAGAAGATTGAACTAAAAATTATCTTTAATATATATATATATATATATATATATATATTATAAAACATTTGATACAAACTCTTAAAAACCATTTTTAATGCATCAACTGTTGTTTAATGACGCATGTTACTTAAAATTCAAGATTACAAGTAATGGTGCATGAGTATTACCTTTTAAAGCTATATGTTTGAATTTATATAACTAACCGATAAACATAATCAAATATAGGATAAACATCGCATTTTAAATATAAAAAATCTAAAATATGATCAAAATAATCATTAAATTCTAACAAAATATTTAATTATTATATTTATAAAAAATTATATTATTAAACCCAAAATAAATTAATACATTATTAACTCTAAATTAATTATGATAAAAAGATCAAACTAAAATTAATTGTTATAAAAAATATTATATTATTAGACTTAAAATAAATTATTTCCTTATTAAATCTAAATTAAATTATATTAAAATTTTGAACTAAAAAATTTATTAAAAAACAAGACCCTTCAAATTATTACTTTTATTGGCCTTCAAATGTATATTTTATTCAGATAAAAAAAACATTATCATTTTCTCAAAACCATACTATAAAACGAAACATTAAAAACAAAACATATATTCGTTGTATCATGCGAGTATGCTTCTAGTTATTTTTAAAATCAAACCTAGTAAACATATTTAATGTGCATCTTTTTTTTATTATTGATCTACTTTATTTGGATATGTTTATTTCTTTTATTTCG
Source organism: Cynara cardunculus var. scolymus (assembly GCF_001531365.2). Taxonomy (NCBI): domain Eukaryota; kingdom Viridiplantae; phylum Streptophyta; class Magnoliopsida; order Asterales; family Asteraceae; genus Cynara; species Cynara cardunculus. Next base: position 86,265 of record NW_020200640.1, read on the forward strand.
AAACTTTAAGATACTTTTGTTCTAAAAACTTTTAAGCATTTAATATTTTTTAGAAAGATAACAATATTTATATCTTGAAATTGTTGGATTGTTTTTTCGTATCAGATTTTTGGATATAAACTAAAATCAGAATATAATATCAACGAACTTATTTCTACTGTAAATATAAAAAATAAAATTTTACACTGAGAAAAAAAAATCCTAGAATTTGTATTTCAATATAAAAATAACTCCAATTATAATATTGATTTATCTATACTATCTTATTAAGCAAATTTAACAAAAGTTTTAAAGTCTTAAAATACTAAACGACCAATATACTCTTTTCACTTTTTCACCCCTTCCTCTCCTCACATACACTCACCCCCTCTCATTCAACCGATTTTTTTTAAATTATAATTTTAAATTTACATCTTATATCCCTATAATTAGTTAATTAATTATTTACGTTCTTTACTTTTTAAATGTTTCATTTTAAATATTTATTAAATTAACATACATAATCGTATCAATTAAAACATGTTTAAAAAATACATTTTTATTTTAACAAGTTACACMATTATAATCGTCTCGTTAATACCTTCGAAATGAGTCCAATATTAAATAGTTTTTGACTTAATTATATTATTATATATTATATATATTGTGAAAAAATATTTTTAATGTTTACGATTTATACTTTTATAGTTATTTATTTATATATATGCTATACATTTTGGGGTTAGACTGTCCAAATTGCACTGTATGATATGTTCTTGAGTTTTTTTGAAATATATATATACATGTATTAATTCAACCTTAATCTGAGTTTCTGGACAAGAAAGATGGTAAGCAGTTGAAATTTTATTTTAAAGCCCATCTTTTTTGATCTTTTCATGACTTATGATTTGTCCAATTTGTAGTTTTCTTTATTGGTTTTGAGTGTTTATCTTAAAACTCAAGTTTCTTGGTTCTTTGCTCTTGGTGTAAATCGAACACATTTGTGGAGTCGTTTAAATATGTTGGATTTTAAACTGTCATACAATTTTTTTCATCGATAGTCTGTAATTGGAACCATAACTCTTATTTATTCAAATTATATTAATATATAAAGACCAAGTGTAACTTATATCATCGTTAAATCTTATTTTTATAAAACCAGTGGAACTTCAAAATCGTTAAAATTCATGACTCACGACGCATTGTACGGATACACAACTAGTATATTTTTAAAAATCACCATGGCATCTTTTAACTTGATTTATTTAAATTAAATAAACTAAAAAACTTGATTTTAAATGTGAAAAAGAAAAGAGAATATGCTGCGGATCTGGTTGTGTCACCATTGGTGGTTGCTATGTCACTTGAAAGCGAAAAATTTGCAATTTGGTTCCCACTACTTGCACGGAAGTTTCCACCTCTTTCTGTTCTGCACTTAATATTATATATATATTCCCAATAAAGTAAAACCCTATAGATCTAAATCACATTAATACTATTTTAACCCCTCAATTGTTGTAAAATTCTCAGTTTCAACACAATACTCTTCACGTTCACACTTTAGCCATGATTTTAACTCTTTGCATTACATTTTCATCCTAACAAGGGGTGAATGATGAGTTAACTACTTCTTCACTAGATGTATTAAAATGTGAAGTTAAACCGGTAGGGTAACGGGCTTGAATATTTGAGAGCATAAAAATTTATGAAATATGTTAGAATTTTTATTTTAAGGTTTTTTTATATTATTTTTTATTTGAGAATAGTATTTGATGTATTAATTAGCATATATTTGTTTCACAATGTGTTTGTCTTTCATATGGATAAAGTTCACAATGTGAAGTTTTTTAAGTGTGTTATTCTTTTCATAAATACGCCAAAAAGGTCATATTGTGAACCGCATACATATGAAACAAATATATGTTAATCACTACATCAAAATTCTAACCATAGATGAAAAACAATCATTATTAAATATCACATAATGCACCGGTTCTTAAAGATCTCATAATTTAAATAGTTTTCAAAAGAAGACTCCATATATACATAGATCTATATTGGGTTAACCCACAAGCTTTATCTGAATTTCACATATAAATAAGATTATTATAAAAATAATTTACCATTTAGACCATAATTCAATTTTGGGAGTGAAATGATTTTTGATATTTGTAAACATTTGTATTTAATTATGTCATGGGTGACCTTTAACTTGTTTAGTATGCTTCTAATAACAAATTTTTATATAAATGATTTAATTTATTTCCATTAATTTATTTTATTAGGTTCACGTCTTATTTTTAACGAAGAATGTATTACAAAATAATAATAATCTATGTCATATTACAAGCATTTGAAAATTTTTAAATATAAAAATTAAGACATCAAGTATAAATCAATAATGTATATAAAATATCTCATATCTTATAATACTAGTATTTTACTTTTTTATCTATACTATATTATAAAGCATTTGACAAAAACTTTTAAAAACTATTTTTTATGCATGAAGTACTGTTCATTGATGCATATTACTTAAAATTCAAGATTACAAGTGATTTTGCGTAAATACAACTTATTAAAGTTTAATTTTTAAATTTGTGTAACTAACTGCAGATAAACATAATCAAATATAGGATAAACATCTATTTTAAATATAAAAAATTTAAAATATAATCAGGATAATTATTGAGTTTCTAACTTAATGTTTAATTATTATCTTTATAAAAAATTATATTATTAAATCAAAAATACATTATAATTTTTTTTTCAAATTTTCATGATATGTTCAAATTTATATTTCATCAAAGATAAAACATTATTACTTTCTCAAAACCCATAAAACCGTATTATATCGATAAAGACAAAAATTAAAAACTAAACATTTAAAATCGAGATATATCTCGATGCATTATACGAGTACCCTTCTAGTAAACAATAAATACGAAACCATCTTCTAAACCATCATACATTTTACAAATAAATGGAATACTCCATATATTCACCTATTTTATTTTATTCATCATATATGGTGGGAGAGAGAAATCATTTTATTCAATTCCATCAATGAGATTGAGTTATGTTTTTTATAAAATGTATATTGAGATGATAAATTAGAGAATATTATAATAATATAATTTATATTAAAATCTTTAAAATAATTTTTTTTTCCAAAGATAAATATAATTCTTTTTAGAAAATTTATGTTTTAATTATTTATTTTAGAAAAATTACAAGTTTTCAACTTCAGAGTTAGATGATATGTCGCACTATGGAAACACTTTTTATAATGAGAAAGGTCGGAACATACAATTGAGAACTTTCGTGGTCCAAATGAAATTATCAAAACTCTCTAACGGTCAAGATTAGGTTTTTGAGAGGATGTAGCGTCAATGATTTTTAACCACGCCCCCACCATCCAAATACATCCAACCAATCAAAACTCGCCACATGAGCAGCAGACTACAAATTCGTGAGCCGGCTCCGAAGTGGCGCAATGCTATTGGTGGGGCTCGATGTGTGCCGCTACAAAAATAAGAGTCAAAGGGGGATCGCTTTCTTTTTCAAAACATGTTAATTAATTTAATTATTTATTTATTTTATCAAATTAAATTAAATTATACGAAGGTTCAGGGAAGGCAGGACTCCTTACTTACCTTATAATCCAACTCTAATAAGTTCTTAACGAAAAAAGGGGTTTCTTCATAGATCTCTTTCTCCATTCTCACTCAAAATCTTCAACTCTTTTCTCTCTGGAGAGAAATTGAACTCGAAGATTTAGAAAAGGGCATCAATTGCTTTATATATGTTCATTGCTTCCTAATTTCTGTTCATCTGCTATAATATTTATCAACTTCAGGTAAATTTAACTTGTTTTAGTCGGTTATTGCTTTTGATTGTGTTTTTCTTCATAATATCTTGTGATTGTTGTGTTTAATTCGTTTTCTGTATGTTTGGGTTGTAGAATTTGTCAGATTTGGTGTGTTTGTTTGTTTGATTTTTAACTTTAAGGTGAATTATCGCAGATCGTTAGATTGTTGGAGGTTTGTTAAGGTTAGGGTTTACTTAGTTCGGAGTTTGAAGAAGAAAATTCTGATTTTTGTCGTTTATCGTTGAGTTCATCTTGTTTTACGTTAGGTAGTTTGAATCACGCTAAGCAAACATGCCTGTGCGTGTTTTTTAGTTGGCGTTTGTGATGAATCATTTCAGAAGTCTGATGTTTTGTTTAATTTTGGGTGATGTCGTTATTCTGCAGGTGATTTATTTGAAGATTTTTTGATTATTTGAATTTGATAAATATTGATTTTGCTAGTGAAGATTAATGGGTAAAGGAGCCCAAAGTTACGGGACAAAAGAGAATACAGGCAAATCATCACTGGATCGAAGCCAATATGCTGCTTGGGCAAAGGACATACGGGAATGTGAACAAAACTACCAGGTGGACAGAGAACAAGGTCTATCTGATGGTGAAGTCGAAAAGAGGCTGCAGAAGTTTGGGACAAACGAGTTGGAGAAGCATGAAGGACAATCTGTTTTTCAGCTAATTTTGGATCAGTTCAATGATACTTTAGTTAGAATTTTACTTGCTGCCGCTGTGATATCTTTTGTCCTTGCCTGGTATGATGGCGAAGAAGGTGGGGAGATGGAGATCACTGCTTTTGTTGAGCCTCTGGTAATTTTTCTCATACTAATCGTTAATGCGATTGTTGGTGTTTGGCAAGAAAGTAATGCGGAAAAAGCTTTAGAGGCTCTCAAAGAAATTCAATCAGAACAAGCAACTGTGATTCGTAATGGTCGCAAGATTTCAAGCCTTCCTGCCAAGGAACTTGTTCCTGGTGATATTGTCGAACTTAGGGTTGGAGACAAAATCCCTGCTGATATGAGGGTCGTGAAACTAATTAGTTCAACCCTTAGGGTTGAGCAGGGATCCTTAACTGGAGAGAGTGAAGCTGTTAGTAAAACGACTAAACCTGTACCTGAAGAGTCTGATATCCAGGGGAAGAAATGTATGGTGTTTGCGGGAACTACGGTTGTAAATGGGAACTGTATCTGTATGGTTACAGACACAGGGATGAATACTGAGATAGGAAAAGTGCATTCTCAGATCCAAGAGGCAGCTCAGAATGAAGAAGACACACCGTTGAAGAAGAAATTGAACGAGTTTGGAGAAGTTTTGACTATGCTAATTGGGTTGATTTGTCTTCTGGTTTGGCTCATTAACGTGAAGTACTTCCTCTCATGGGAGTATGTTGATGGTTGGCCAACGAACTTTAAGTTCTCCTTCGAGAAGTGCACTTATTACTTTGAAATAGCCGTCGCATTAGCAGTTGCTGCCATCCCAGAAGGTTTGCCTGCTGTGATTACTACTTGCTTGGCCCTTGGCACACGGAAGATGGCTCAGAAGAATGCTCTTGTTAGGAAGCTACCTAGTGTTGAGACTCTTGGGTGTACGACAGTCATTTGTTCCGACAAAACTGGTACTCTGACCACCAACCAAATGGCTGTGGCTAAGCTTGTTGCTATGGGTCATGGAGCAAATGCTGTTCGATCCTTCAATGTTGAAGGAACCACATACAATCCATTGGATGGGAAAATTCTAGACTGGCCAGCTGGGAGAATGGATGCTAACCTTCAAACAATTGCAAAGATTGCTGCATTGGCTAACGACGCAGGCATTGAACAATCTGAGAAAGGTTATGTTGCCACTGGAATGCCAACTGAAGCAGCATTAAAGGTATAGTAATTTAAGCAAGTTTGCTTTTTGATAAGAATCACACGCCAGTAACTTGGAGATTCAAAATTATGGCGCTCTCTGCACGTATGTGCCACCCAGAATTCTAATTTAATTGTCGGTTTCTGTTTACAGGTTCTTGTTGAGAAAATGGGTCTTCCTGCTGGATTGGGTTCTGGTTCATCTACAGAGTACAATGACCTCATGGGTAAGTCACTGAAGATTTATCGTATTTGTTACTTATGCATATGTACTAACATGTTCTTCTGTGATATGCAGTTTGTTCTCGTGAGTGGAGTAAAAGTGAACGCAGGATAGCTACTCTTGAGTTTGACCGAGATAGGAAATCCATGGGGGTAATTGTATCATCCAACACTGGAAGAAATACCCTGCTTGTAAAGGTAATATATTGGGTTCTCTGGTCAATATGAAGCTTTATGAAATAGCAGAATGTTACATGAATCAGTTCATTTCTTATGATCTTCAATGTCAAATAGTATGATATAGTAGCAGACTGTTGTATCTCAAGATACAAAATGCAATGTTGATTAGTTAGGATTTGACATTTAACTGGTCTGTAAGGAGTTTCTACCTTGATGTAAGCTTTGAGCTCCATGTATGTTTGGCTTTATGAAGATGTGGCCAAATGTTTGGGCTCCATGGATGAATTAATAAGTAGTTGCTGACTTTTTACAGGGTGCCGTTGAAAATTTGTTGGAAAGGAGTTCCCACATCCAGTTGCTTGATGGTTCTGTTGTGGAACTTGACAAGAGGGCAAAATCAGTAATCTTAGATAGCCTTAACAAGTTGTCCACAGCTGCATTACGTGTATTGGGTTTTGCATACAAGGAGGATCCTCCAGAGTTTACAACATACAATGGTGATGAAGATCATCCTGCCCATAACCTTTTACTCGATCCAGCAAATTACTCTTCAATTGAAAGTAATTTAGTCTTTGCCGGCTTGGCTGGACTCAGGGTGAGTGGCTATATGCTTTTTTGGTTCTCTTCCCTTAATCATCTATATTTATACTATATTATAAAGCTTTTAGGTAAAAGTCCTAAAAACAACCTATTAAGCATTACATCCCGCTTAGTAACAAATAATCCCTTAAATTTCAAGTTTACAAGTAACTACCCCACAAGTACAATTTTTAAAGCACTTTAAACCTAATAAAACTACCTGATAAATACGTTTCAAGTACATGACAATCATTAAACCTCACTAATACCACCTCCATCATTATCTTTACCCACAAAAAATACTTTATCACTAAAACTAAAATAAATTACATCTTTATTTTTAAATCTAAAATATTTAAATTTGAATTCTTTTTTGAATTAAACGAATCATACCAAAAAAACGTGAATTTTCTAATCTTTAATTTGACAACAATATCGATATGATTTTTGGTTTTTTTAATTGCGTATTCAAATTAGCAATACATGTTCAATCACCACTTGTAATTTCTATTTCATTGAAACATAAATTTCTATTTCATTGAAACATAAATTTTGGGTTTTCTTTTTTAAATAGAAACTGCATTAAATTTTTCATGTGTTCATAGCTATCAAGAAGATTCCAACTGAATTGTTGTGTTGATTTAATCTTTCAAGGATCCTCCTCGTAAAGAAGTTCGTCAAGCCATTGAAGACTGCAGAGCAGCTGGAATTCAAGTTATTGTCATAACAGGAGATAACAAGAATACAGCAGAAGCCATTTGTCGTGAAATAGGCGTATTTGGACAACATGAGGACATCAGTAAAAAAAGCTTAACAGGAAGAGAATTTATGGATCATCATGATCAAAAAGGTCACTTATCATACAAGGGAGGACTTCTTTTTTCTAGGGCTGAACCACGTCACAAGCAAGATATAGTGAGGTTGCTCAAAGAAGCAGGTGAAGTGGTTGCAATGACTGGGGATGGGGTGAATGATGCACCTGCATTGAAATTGGCTGATATTGGAATTGCAATGGGGATTTCTGGAACTGAGGTATTTCTGTTTGCTCCTGAGATATCTGTGTTGGTGCACTGTTTATGAAAATTTACATGTTGCTTTTAAAAGAAACGAAACGAACCAGTTATTCCATCCAGAAGTTGGACCCTGGGGGATGATGTATGCTGACATGGTCTCTTCCCCAAAGAGTAGAATTGTTGTTAGTTACCATGAAAACCCCTTGTGAAAAGCGTTTGCTTTTACAACCATTCTTCCTTTTTGGAAGTTTGTCCAAAATAAACCTTGAGGGCCAGCTCAACCGGCAAATAAATGTTAGCCTTGTAGGTGGCCAGTTCGAGTCTCCTCAGGGCCACGACGGATTTTCCTAACTGTTATCTTCAGGCCCATTAATCGAGGTGCGCGCAAGATGACCTGGAAACCCATGGTTACAAAAAAAAAGTTTGTCCAAACTGCAAATCCAAACACATGCATGTTTATTGAGTATGCTGCTAAAATAACTTTGCAGTCCATTTTCTAAGCCATAAACTGGTGTTTACTCTTGCAATTTGTTTTTTGTTCCCTTTGTCATCGCTTAACTCCACCTGATATTAATCTCTTAAGAAAGACGAGTTTTTAATTAATTCGTGCATTTTCTTGAACTTTTTCTCCAGGTTGCAAAGGAAGCTTCTGACATGGTTTTAGCAGATGATAATTTTAGCACAATTGTGGCCGCTGTCGGAGAAGGCAGGTCTATTTACAACAATATGAAGGCTTTTATCCGGTAGGTTTCTCTTCCATCTCTAGCTCACCTTTTGCGAAAAGCTTTCATTGGTTTTTGTTGGGATTTAACCTATCAAAATAAATGATTTCGGGTTTAGTTCATTAAAAGTGATTATTTTGTTGGGTTGTTTTCAGTATCCAAAATAATCTTATACTGTTATTTTCTCAAGCATCATCTTTGTCATGCTAATGCTTCCATATTTTGCTACAGCTATATGATTTCCTCAAATATCGGGGAGGTTGCCTCCATATTCTTGACTGCTGCTATCGGCATTCCTGAAGGCCTGATTCCTGTTCAGCTTCTATGGGTCAATCTAGTCACTGATGGACCGCCTGCCACAGCCTTGGGTTTTAATCCACCAGACAAATACATCATGAAAAAGGCTCCTCGCAGGAGTGACGATTCATTAATCAGTGCCTGGATTTTATTTCGCTATCTGGTATTTATTCTCTCTCACTTCCATACCAAATATCAGCCTTATCCCATTGTTCATTTTTTGTATCCAAACTTGACATCATCTTAGACTATGTTTGGCAAACTAGCTTAAAAGTTAGCTGTGAACTAATAAGCTAGTTGTCAACTATTCTCTCCCTCCCAAAATAAGTGTCCTAGTTCCTATTTTAGTTTTTGTCCCAAAGTAAGTGTCCATTTTCAAAAATGCTTACTTTGAGATGGGGATAAATTCATTACTCCTTCGATTAGCAAAGGTAAAATTGTCATTTAGTTAATTGAAACATGTAATATTTATCCATTTCTAATGTGATGCATCTTTTTCATTGTAGACATTTATTATAGGACGAAGGGAGTAATAAGCTGATAAACTACTTACGTGTAGTATAAACTAGATAATAAGTTAGATGATAATGTATAAATGACCAAAAAGGCTAAAGTTTTTGGTCATTTATGTAACTTATAAGACCATAATTGGAAAAAAATAAAAAAAAAAGCTCATCTGAGGTTCTGGCTGGTATTGCTGCTGTAAGTCCATTCGGGGAGCTTGTTGAAACACTACTTTATAAGTTTCCAATAAGCTCAAAAATAAGCTAGCTCATGGTTGCTGCACATGGTATTAAGCTTGTTTTGACAAGTAAAGAACACTTTGTTTATTTTGTGCAGGTAATCGGACTCTACGTTGGTGTAGCAACTGTAGGTGTTTTCATCATATGGTACACTCATGGCTCCTTTTTGGGGATAGACCTGAGTCAAGATGGTCACAGCCTTGTTACCTACTCCCAGCTTTCAAACTGGGGTCAATGCAGATCTTGGGATAATTTCACCGTCTCGCCTTTCAAAGCCGGAGACCGAGTGTTTGATTTCGATTCCAACCCTTGTGACTACTTCCAAGGTGGGAAAGTCAAAGCCATGACACTCTCCCTCTCCGTGTTGGTCGCCATCGAGATGTTTAATTCTTTAAATGCCCTCTCCGAAGACGAAAGCCTGTTGACCATGCCACCATGGGTCAACCCATGGTTGCTTCTGGCAATGTCGGTCTCGTTTGGGCTCCATTTCTTGATCCTATATGTTCCGTTTCTTGCGCAAGTGTTTGGGATCGTGCCGCTAAGCGTGAATGAGTGGTTGTTGGTGTTGGCTGTGGCCTTGCCCGTGATATTAATCGACGAGATCCTTAAATGCGTCGGTAGGTTGATAAATGGAAATCAAACGAGCCCAAGGCCTTCGAAGCGGAAAACAGAGTAATCGTGAGTGGTTACGTTTCCGAAAATGCCCGTGAAATTGTTGACTGACACTATATCTTCCTCCTTTGAATTGTTAAGACCAGCAAGGGTAGGTTGGACCATGGACAAATTTCTAGCAATAGTTTTGGTAGAAGTTAGTTTAATATGTTCTTTTATTTTCTTTATTGTTATGTTTTGGAACATTTGGCAAATCTTAATATTTTCTTGAACCAGTTGAGCTAACCCTACAAAATCAGCTAATTACATTCAAATTTGTTTTGATAGGAAATGCACTTTTTCTCTCTGTCACTAAAAGGGCGTTGTAGGAATTTTTTTGCTGAATGAATTAAGCTTACCTAGGATAGCTGAAAGAATAAACTATTGGTTTAATCATTAAGCCATGGACAAACGCTTAGGTTAATATACAAATCATTAAGAACATCTTTAACAACTATGTTAAACTAAACGTTTTAAAGATTTAAGAGATGTTTTTCCTTCAACAATTATGATATAATATTAGCAAAAATAGAATAAAGAAGAGAGTGATGTTGAGGAACTTTAAATTTAAGGGAATCTCTAAAACTAATATCTATACTATATTATAAAGCATTTGACTAAAACTCTTAAAAACTCTTAAACTCTTAAAACTCTTAAACCCGTTCATCGCTAAACGATTTCATCCCTATCCGATTTCATTCCATAACTGAATTCGTGTAACTAACTGCAGATAAACGCAATCCAATACAGGATAAACATCTCATTTTAAATATAAAAAA
>NW_020200640.1:99396-127389 GCF_001531365.2 Cynara cardunculus var. scolymus
ATATATATATATATATATATATATCTTTTAATTTAAAATAAATAAATAAAAATGATTTCATATTTTAAAACGTAATTATAAATACAAACACTTATAATTGGAAATAAATAAAACAAATTATAACTGACGATCAAAATTACATATTCTTTTCAAAGAGAAAGATTGGTGTGTTAAAAACACGTCATTATTAATCTCTATTTGTAGATAATAAAAAAATATGAATTTTTGTATATTTTTTTTAATAAGATAAGTTTTATCTTAATAAAATCTCATAAACCAATTATATTATGACACGTGTCATCCATCCATTATTTAATAATTTACTATTTTCTTTACCTCTTATTGATATAATATTGAATATATTTGCAATATGAGATTGTAACGGACAACAAAATTGGATAAGGTTACAAAAAACAATTTTTTCTAATCTTATCTTCAATTTGTTTTGGTAAGATTGTAAAATCGGTCCCATACCGAATCAGTAACATTTAAAAACATATAGGTCTTGTTAAAAATAAATGTAATCGGTTAAGCAATTGGTCCCGAGTTGGGCCCAAACCGGTGTATATTAAAAGAACATTCTTATTTTTTTTAATGTTTTTTGACAAGTTTTTATCGATACTTTAAGATGTATAATTGGATCATTCAAATACACTTTAATTTTTTTTATTATAATTATGATTTAGCAAACTATTTAAAATCACATTCAAATTTTCAATTAAAAAAATACATTTATTTATCATCGAAATCCCATGATGGATGGATCTAAAGAGGTCTGATGCTTGAATTATTCTAATAGTTTCTTAGTTATCAAAGTCATAAATTTCGAGTTCCTCATCATTGTCATATTTAGTAAACCATTTTTTGTGTTTTTTGCGTTTTATAAGTTGGTATGCTATCACATACACCATAAAACTTAGTCACTTATATATAGTGTTTAGGGGTCCAAAGCGACAAATATTTTTGCAAAAAACTCCCATATAACAGCTAGAAAAAGGGCTAGTTTTTTTTAAAATTCCGGACCGAGCCGGTCTCTCGAAACAGCCCAAAACCATAACTGGTTCCATACCATGATCCCATAACCAGTCCCTACTGGTCCTGTGCCGAGCCGGTCCTCTGACGGTCCTGAGAGGGGCCGAACCCAAATGGCCATGTCTAATGGAGTTATGGAGGTAGTTATTTACTGTTATAATCGGATATTATGGATGACTTAGGTCTGAGGATAGGCCCAGCCCATTAGCCCAAAAAGGAAAATGCGCCATGTCACCCATTTTATCACAACTCGATGCTTAGGCCCAACCCATTTTGTCACAAAAACACACTTGCCATGTCACCGATCCCCGTGAGGATCATCATCTCCGACGTCCATTTCTATGTATATCGAACGGCTAGAAACACGTCAGAGATCTGGGGTACCCCCACTCCCCCCCCCCCAACTATATATTCAAACCCCCCATTCTCCCTTCGAAATCGTCCAACTTCCTCTTTCATTCGTGGAGTTCATCTTTCAGAAACCTTCAGGTCGGGGAAAAATTCTATTTTTTAATACTTTTGGTTTCAATCAATATGAATTCCATTCGTTTTTGAATTTCTTCGAGTACGATCACAGTCTAATTTCTTATAGCAATATCGACGATCAGATCGAAATTTCTAGTGCAGATTTGAAGATGTCGGGACGCGGAAAGGGAGGAAAGGGATTAGGAAAAGGAGGAGCGAAACGACATCGGAAGGTTCTCCGTGACAACATCCAGGGAATCACGAAACCGGCGATCCGTCGTTTGGCTAGGAGAGGCGGTGTGAAGCGTATCAGTGGTTTGATTTACGAAGAGACTCGTGGAGTTCTGAAGATCTTTCTAGAGAATGTGATCAGAGACGCTGTAACATACACAGAGCATGCTCGCCGGAAAACTGTCACCGCCATGGATGTGGTGTATGCGTTGAAGAGGCAGGGGCGTACACTTTACGGTTTCGGTGGTTAAGGTTGGTAAGCTATGAAAAAGTCTTGCTATCAAGAAAGAAAAAGGGCTAGGGTTCTTCCCTTCTGGTCGGGTCAATATGCATATGGATTTTAGGGTTTTACTCATATTAATGTTATTACTGGTGGTTAGTTGGATGTGTTTTGTAATGTGATGGAGGAGATATTGCTTATTTTGACTTTTTATTTGTAAATTGATTTTGACTATTCTATCTCAATCATAGTAGTTAGAGTAAAATACGTTTTTCCTCCTTGCTGTTTTTAAATAATGCGGATTTTGTCCCTGTGGTTTTGGAATTGCTGGTCAAGTTCTTAAGGTGGTGTTTGGTTTGCAAAAATGTTTTTGGATGGAATAGAATTTGTTAAAGGAATTTAACTTTAATATGTAAAACAATATAAAATACACAACCCAAATATAATCATAAGCCAAGCGACGTTATTAAATTGACGGTGGTCGATGGTGGTTCAGATAAATGGTGGTCCACAATGGTTCAAATGACGGTGGTCCAAAATGATTCAGATCAATGGTGGTCCGCAACGGTTCAGATGGAGGTGGTTAGTGGTGGTGGCGATGGTAGTTCAAATCGGTGGTGGTCAGCGGTGTCTGACAGTGATTTAGATCAATTGTAGTCGTCGGTGGTTGGCAGTAATATAGATCAATGGTGGTCCGTTGTGGTTCAGGTGACGATGGTCAGATGTGGTTCAGATCGGTGATGGTCAATGTTGGTTTAGATCGATGGTGCTTTAGATCATGGGCGGACCTGTATGGGTGCAACCGGTGGCACGTGCCATCGTATTATTTCGCCACCGAAGGGTAAAATTTTTAGGTTTCTCAACGGTGCTACCGTATTATTTTGAAAGGTGCTACCGTATTATTTTGGAAGGTGCTACTGTATTCAAACATAGCAATTAAAATTTAAAACCCAAACAAAATAGAGCCCAAAGTCTAACTTAATAAAATGCAAAGTCCAATTAATTTATTAACATTAATAAAATGCTAAGCCCAATTATATGATTAAGACCAAATCAAATATACAAAGTATTACCTCCTCCAGACTAGTCCCCCTCCTGGGCTTTTCTAATTTCTTGTGCAGCCGTGCAGGTGACCAGACGAGACGAGATCACGAGAGTGAAGCTACGTGAAGCGGTGAGTGTGAGACGGCCCAACCCAACGAGCGTGAACGACAAGCGACTAAGCGAGTGAGTTAGCGACAAGCGACCGACAAGAAGAATCGATTCGATTTTGGAACGATTTTGAAGACTCGGACGATTCACGATTCAGAAATCAGAATCGAAACTCACTCAAACTCGAAGAACGATTCTCGATTATTCAATATTCAGATTTCAGAAATCAGAATCGATTCGATTTAGGTTTAGCCTTTAGGTATACATTTTTAGTTTTAGTTGATTATTTACTTGATTAGGTTTAGGTATACATTTTACTCTTGAATTTTTGATGAAATTGATTGAGGCATTGAGGCTTGAGCATTTGATTTGAGCTACTGTCTAGACTCACTAGTTACTGCCTCTATTATTAACTATTGAGTATTGATTTGCAAAATACAAATTGTAAACAGTGATTTGAATTTTGACTTTTTGAGGCTTTGAGCTACTGTGAACTGTCTGTCTAGTTAGTAGTTACTGCCTCTATTAGTTTTCATATGTTGATTAAATTTACTCATTGTCTCAATGTCATTACTGATTACTTATCATTGTTTTCATTACTTAKATCTACGATTCTCATTCATTATGGAAAAATATTTGAAGCGAAAAGCTTCATCATCAACCRGTAATAATGATGCATCCAATTCCAACAATGTGATTGATGTTAACGATCTTCCTTGGGATCCATCAGAGAGACCCAAAATTATAAGTTATAATCCAAATCAAAGAGACGAAATTAGACGRAAATACTTGGTAAGGGGTCCTTGTCAACCACGAGGTCACATCTTTCCAACCAAAGTTATAGGGACTAAAGGGAGACGGTTTGTTGTTACTTGGYTTGATCAATTTCAGTGGTTGGAATATAGTGTAAAAGTAGATAGAGCATATTGTTTGCCTTGTTACTTGTTCAGAGACCAAGGTGGGAATCATGGAATAGATGCATTTGTGGCGGACGGATTTTTTTGTAATTATTTTTAGATGTATATTATATTATATTATATTAATTATATGGTGCCACCGTATGGAAAATTTTATGGGTCCGTCCCTGCTTTAGATCGATAGTAGTTGGCGGTGGTTCAGATCGATGGTGGTCCGTGGTAGTTCAGATGACGATGATCAACAGTGGTTCAGATCGGTGGTGGTCCATGGTGGTTCGGATGGCAGTTATCGTCGGAGGTTCAGATTGACGGTGAATCAGATCAGTGGTGGCTCAGATCGGTGGTAATCGGTGGTGGTGGTCGATGATGGTTCAAATCAGTGGTAGTCGGTGGTGGTGGTCAGTGTGGTGTAGATCGGTGGTGGTCCATGGTGGTTCGGATGGCAGTTATCGTCGGAGGTTCAGATTGACGGTGAATCAGATCAGTGGTGGCTCAGATCGGTGGTAATCGGTGGTGGTGGTCGATGATGGTTCAAATCAGTGGTAGTCGGTGGTGGTGGTCAGTGTGGTGTAGATCGGTGGTGGTCCATGGTGGTTCAGATGGCGGTTATCGGCGGTGGTTCAAATGGCGGTTATTGGCGGTGGTTCAGATTGACGGTGGCTTAGAACGACGATGGTTCAGATCGGTGGTAGTCGGTGGTGGTGATCGGCGATGGTTCATATCAATGGTGGTCGGTGGTGGTTCAGATCGGTGGTAGTCGGCGGTGGTGGTGGTCGGCGGTGGTTCATATCAGTGGTAGTCGGTGGTGGTGGTCGGCGGTGTTCAGATCGGTGGTGGTTCAGATCGATGGTGGTGGTCGATGGTGGTTCAGATCGGTGGTGGTGGTCGACGGTGGTTTAGATCGGTGGTGGTCGGTGATGGTTTAGATAGGTGGTAGTCGGTGGTGGTGGTCGGCGGTGGTTCAGATCAATAGTGGTCGAGAGGTGGTCGACGATGGTTATATTGAGTTTTATAAGATTATAGTATATTAGGTTAATGACATATTTGGTATAATGATGATAGAGATTCCATTCCATCAAAATACCATGTAGTTGCTAATGAATGTTAAAATCCTTTATCCATGGAATTCATAGGAATCTGAAGTATCCTTCCGCCGAAAAAAATGAACCAAATGAATGAAATGAATCTGGTCAAAGGAATTCAACATTCCAATTTCTTCAGATTCCTCCAGAATCTGCGAACCAAACGCCACCTAAGTTTTGTAATTCATACCTATTTTGATCCTTATGGTTAAATCCTAATTTTAAATTATGAGAACTAAAATAAAAATGAATTATAAATCATATGACAAAAATGTTGAACTTATAAGCCATGAGAAGTGGAAGTGTTTATAGGTTGGGTTAAAAACATTTGAACAACCAAATCTAATACTTACTGTTCAAATATTTTTTATTGATGAACTTAAATATGTTATTTTTTAGTTATAATTTCTTTTTTATCATCTCAATCATTTGATATAGCTTATCTATATTTCTTACGTATATCACATTCAATTAATTTCTTTAATATATATATATATATATATATATATACATATTCACAGTTAGTGAATATATCTATGAATGAATTATATATAGATGTGAATAAATTGAAAATGTGTATATGAAGAATGTATGTAATAATGTAATTGTTTAATGTATATATATTGATATAAATTCAACAATCATATTAAATCCAAGAAATAAAAGGATATCAGGTTTATCGGGTTGGGTTGAGTTTTAATAATAGTCAGCTAATATCAATCCAGTACATACGGTTTGAAAATTTTACAATTCGATTAGACATCGAGTTGATTCAGATTAATTTATTTTGCGATGGATTGGTTTGATCAGGTTCGGTTTTTGAGCATCCCTAATGGAAAGTTCAGGAATGGAAATCATAATTTTAAAATCACATGTTAAAAATAAAAAAATTCCGCTAGGGATTTCATTTGCTTTTATTTAATTGTAGAAAATAAAAATTGAAAATCTTCAAACAATTTTACTTTAAATTATATCTCAATTTCAATGTTTTATTTTTTTTTTTTTTATCTTAGTCGATGTTATAATACAATTTAATGTGATTTTGAGAAAAACGATAATGTTTTCATTTTTGAATAAAATATAAATACGAAGATATCATAAAATTTTGAAAAATATATTGATATTAGCAATATATTAATTATTTAAAATTTCTACTTTTTATGTAATTTATTTAATTTATTTTTATATTATAATATAATTTAGGTTTAATAACAAATTTTTAAAAAAGATAATAATGAATTATTTGGTTAGAATTCAATAATTATTCTAATTATATTTTTTAAATTTAAAATTAGATATTTATCTTATATTTAATTATATTTATCTGTAGTCAGTTACATGAATCCAAAAATAAAGCTTTAATAAGTTGTATTTATACACAATTTATTTGTAATCTTGAATATTAAATAAATGTACATCAATAAACAATATTTCATGCATAGAATTAGAAATTTTTGTCAAATATTATAATATAGTATAAATAGGTTCAATAACAAAGTTATTTATTTTTATTTTAATAATATAATTTTTTATAAAGATAATAATTAAGTATTTTATCATAACTCAATAATTATTCTAATTATATTGTAAATTTTTTATATTTTAAATGAGATGTTTATCATGTATTTGATCATGTTTATGTACAGTTAATTATACAAATTCAAACATGAAGCTTCAATAAGTTGTACTTAAAAATAATTTATTTATAATTTTAAATTTTAAGTAATATGTATCAATAAACACTGCATAAAAATGGTTTTTAAGAATTTTTATCAAATGCTTTATAATACAGTATAGATATTTTATTATTTTAATACACTTTTAAGTTTTTTTGTATAGAATAATAATGTAAAATTTTTTTTTGGTGGAAAAGAAAAACACAATTCATTTGCCATTAATATTGACTTAGAATTCTATAGGTTTATAATTTTCTCATGTTTTTCTATTTTAAATTTTTAATATTTTAAAAAATTATACTGAAAATTTATTAGAGCAAAATCAAAATAAGATGTGTCCTTTTTCCTTTTCAAGGAAAAGAGACTAAACTTAATGAGCTCCCA
Source organism: Cynara cardunculus var. scolymus (assembly GCF_001531365.2). Lineage (NCBI taxonomy): Eukaryota > Viridiplantae > Streptophyta > Magnoliopsida > Asterales > Asteraceae > Cynara > Cynara cardunculus. Next base: position 106,556 of record NW_020200640.1, read on the forward strand.
GAGAGCAAACATTGTCCACACAATAAGACATAATGGAAGGTAAATGAGAAAACGTAATAAAACAAGAAATAAGCTGGGACAACTGTGCAACCACATGAGCCGTCCTATTTGCTTGTCTCCTAATAGCCTTAATCGAGAAGAAGGTATGCTGGCAGAGAATGACATGAATATGACTATTGATATCCCCAAATTATGAGTCGTCATCTTCCATGGAGGTAACCGCATCAACAACTTTAGTATCAGTTTCAAAGATAACCTGTTACAAGCCTAACTCGATGAACTACGACATGGCATCAAGAATAGCCAAAGCTTCACATTGGCGAACAGGCGGTAAATCATGGATAGGCTTTGTCCTAGCAGCAAAGAGCATACATTGGCCATCTTGAATTGCCGTCCCCATCTCGGCCTTAGCATCGTCAAGAAAGAGGCCCACATCAATGATGCATTTCAAAAAATCATTAGGCGGGTAGTGCCAAAGGTGCGAGCAATCTTGGGTTGGTTCAACCACGGCTCGATCCCGCATCTCGTCCATCTTTATCCAATCTGAGTGGACACTCGTTGCTCTTCTCACCACCGTTTCGAGATCCGTCTAACCATCAGACCAGGGTACATCGTTGCGTCGATACCAAAGACTCCAAGCGATCATCAAAAACCTATCAGCCACTAGAGTAGGGCTATCTATTAAAATGGAGAACATGAGTTCTCTGAAAGTGTGAGACCCCGTTTCTATTTTAAAAATATATGGGAGAGGATTTTATATAGATCACCTTGAAATAATTTTTATGATATAATTAGTTGTATATTTCAATAAGCAAAGGATTCTTTCCTCTTGAACTTGACAAATGGAAAATATTCAGAAAAAAACCCAAAGAATTATCCTATAGTGGAAGATACTTTTCCAAGTTCGACGCTTTAATTTATTGAAAAATATTCAGAGACTTAATCATTCAAATTGAGAAAGTTCAATGGTTTTCTCATACAAAAAAATAGTTCAAGGACTTAATTATTCAAAGTATGATAGTTTAATGTTTTTTTCATTCAAAAAAACATAATTTAATGATTTAATCATTCAAAATATGATAATTTATTGGTTTTTTCTGAACTTTTCCCTTTTAAAATTTAACCTGATATTTTAGAAATTGTGTTGGAATTTATATTTTAGTGTAATTGGATTTTTTTTAATTACCATTTAGAGCAAGGTGTTTAATTGTAAAACAAAAAACTAAGGGGACTAAAATTGAATCAACACGATACTTAAAGGTCTATCATATCAGGGTTGATTTCTATATGGGTCGGGTTTCTTGGAGGAAAACCTAACTATTTGATTTCCACCATAATTGCTTCTTCCCTCCATCTTTTACCTGCGTGCTGTGTGTGAGACTCTATAGAGGTTGAGAATGGGGTTTTTCGATCTGAATATACCTTACACCGAATCAAACAAACGGAATTCCGCCGGCGATAAAGCAACACGATTGAAACTCGCTGTGAAAGCCATGGAGTTGGGTTACACCGGTGTCGCATACAACCGTACTATCACCGGAGTAATGTCGGAAGCCGACCGTTGTTCAATCTCTCTATTCCCTCTTTCTTCTGTTCTCAAAGTGTCCCCTTCTATCTCTTCCTCTGTAAACCTTCACCGCCGCCTCCTCAATGTTCCAACCTCCACACCTTTCCGTCAATACACTCGTCTCTCTGTTGTTGTCGATATACCCGCGCAAGGATCAGCTCTCAATTCGGGCAATCCGGTTCTTAAAACTTACGACATTGTTGCTGTCAGGCCATTGAAACAGGAATCTTTTGATCAAGCTTGTAAAAACTACGAGGTCTTGTTTTCTTTAAATTTTTTGATGTGCTTAATTTAATAGTATAGGACTTTTTAAGTACTGAATGTGTTTGTGTATAGGTGGATATAATTTCCATTGATTTTTTGGAGAATCGGTTTCGGTTGAAGCAGCCCTTGATCAAAGCTGCGATTGAGGTTATAGTTCTACTTCGAATTGCTTTTTGGATGTGTTCGTAATTACTTTCATGAATTTGAACTTGGTTAGTTGATTATGAGACGATATTCTTCTTCTTGATATGCAGAGAGGGGTATATTTTGAAATTAACTACTCAAGTCTTGTTATGGATGCTCAGTTGAGAAGGCAGATGATATCCAATGTCAAGGTATAAGATCTTACATTTTATTTTGGATATAATTGGATTGGATTCTGTAACACTGCACCTTAAATGAGAATATGAGATGAGAACTTGCAGAAGTTAGTAACCTATATGTGAATAAAATATTTTTGTTTATCGAGTCTTAAGAAGCTGTATCCTCAGGCTTATATGCATGTCTCCTTGATCTTGTCATTTGCCAGAAATAAATAATGCTTCCCTCTCACATAATAAAATGTTATAACTGCATCAACATAATGCTTGACACAACACTATTAGCTATTTGAATAGCTTGATTCTGTACATATAGACACACAAATACATATGTATATGTATTGTGCCATGAAAGATGGATAGTTGTATAGCATCATTAACTGCATAAGCGTGTCAGGTATATTTACTCTAAAGGTGAAGAATTGTTACCTATCTTATAACAATCACCTATTAAATAAGAGATGGAAACAAACATCAAATGTTTTTGTACACATGGTATGTTGATGTGGGTTGCAAGTCTCTGTGTTGATGATCAGGAGAAGAAATTGAAGGTGTCCTCTTATGATAGATCTTCTTGGTCTGGCCCTTAAAACTAAGTTCGCTTTCACAGGGCAATATTTTTGAGGCAATATAGATTGCCAGACACATTCCATTGCTGCGATCATTGGGGTTCCTAGTTTGAGTGATCAATGCCTTGTTCATGTCCTTATTGGCAGGAACAGTGGAACTTACTTAAATGTATGTTATTCTCCACATCTCCTGTAGATGCTAAGTAACAAGTTGCAATGTGAACAGGAAATTGTTGGAGGTTTATTCATTTGATTCCAGCACAACTTTTGAAGAATAGAGTAGATAAGATAGGATCAGAGTTAGAAGACAGAATTCAAAATTTAGGTTACAGAGAGATAGATCCTGGGGAAGACAACATAGATAGTAGAAAGCAGAATATAGAAGGCAGAAGTATTAAGAGAAAGCAGAAGTGTTATGAGAAAATGCATTTTGCCATGCAACATGATGACAGTACTACTCAACTATGACAAAAAACCACCAAGCAATTTCTCACCAGCCATAAATCACAATTATTCCTCAATTTTTTTTTGTACTCTAAGTAATCCAAGCTGCACGCACCAAGTAGTTTCTGAAAAGGAGATGCTATTTTGCAGTTCTTGGTCGATTGGACACGAGGAAAAAATCTCATTTTCTCAAGTGCTGCCCCTTCTGTAGCTGAACTTAGAGGACCATATGATGTTGCAAATCTGGCATGTCTACTTGGTTTTTCAATGGAACGTGCTAAAGCTGCTGTTTCCAGAACATGTAGGTATGAGCACTTAAAAATGCTTTCATAATGTGGCATGTGCTGATATAGTGATTTCCATTTTTCTAACATATGTTTCATGCAATGATCTGCAGATCTCTCCTAGAAAATGCTTTACGGAAGAAGAAATTCTACAAAGAGGCCATCAGGGTCGAATTGATCTCGCCAACTGAGCAGACCGATATCGAGGGAGCTGGTTTTGATGACTGGCTTAAGTGGGATCCCATCTCCAGTGGTGATGGTGATTTGCAGTTAGATGACATGGCAAAGTCCTTTGCAGCCTCCAGCAAAGAATTGAAAACCGTCAAAGCCATTGATTTTGTTTCAATCATTGATGGATTACCGTCATATGGATTGCACATCAATGACATTATCTCCGAAACAAAATCAGAGCCATATGGTAGTAGCAGAGACTTGCCTGCTGCTACTAAGGCCAATAAACTGACTGCTGTTTATGATGTACATATAGATTCTAAAATGCATGATCCTCCTGAGAACGATCAGACTTCGGTGATGGAGACTCTGGAGAAAGGCCATCAATTGAACTATGGCAATTGTGACATCTCCTCTGCAAATGAAACCCTTGAAGCTTTGGGTAGTGTCGAGGGTGGTGAAACTTGTGCTATGCTTATAGAGGAGGAGACAAAGATACCAAGTAACTTGAACATATGCTTTTCTTGTCCTGAAGCCGAGCAGCTAAATCCGCAACCAGAAGTTTATGAGGCTATATCCGAAGAACATGCCAGTGATCAGAAAGGACGTGCAATTAGTACTGCTCTTCCAACTGCAGGAATTTCAATCACGTTTGCTGATAATCCATCTACTCTTCAGTGCAATGAAGCCAACGGGCTTTCTTCCGATGCTCCTATTTATCCGCCAATGATTGCATCAAATGAAATAGGTCTGAATGAAAGTTGTGGCGATAGGGTGTTGTCTGTCTCGGATGCATCTCTGTATGAAGAGTTTTTGGAAGGAGAACACATGAGGGACACAGGAGATGTTACGGTTTCACCTATTAACTCATCTTTGCCCTTGTCTGTTGCATCTATGAATGAAGATGTTCCAGAAGAACAGTTGACCGTAATTGCGGGAGATGTTTCAGTTGCACGTTCCGTAGAACACTCAACTGTAATTGCGGAAGATGTTTCAGTCTGTACATTGGCCACTTCAGGATCTGATGATGAGTTGCAAAACAACGGTGCTAATTCAGTTGTTCATGAGCTATTGGAAGATTCGTCAATGGAAGTCCACGGAGAGTTGAAAGATCATAGCCAGATGAATCATTTGTATGGACATGGGTCTTCATCAGGTACCTGATTCTTTTAGCAAAGCCTTATCAACTGTAAAAATACTGCATTGTTACCTTGAATAGATTTTTGGATCAGAGTCCTGGTGATCCCTGTTTTTGTTACCACACCTAAAAACTTGCAAAAGGAACAGGGTCTTTCCAAATTCCTGATATCCATGCATATTCATTTCATGTCTCTGAACATTATCCTTTTTCCTGTTCTTTCTATGCAGAGAGAGTCAGAAGAAAGCAAGGGAGTTCACACCAATCCATATCATTTCCTTTCAAACGCTTGTTGAAACCTTCACATTTCAAGAAAGTTCGGAAGCTCAAAATGAAAAAATCTATATTGTAAGGGAATATCTGCACTTGCTTTTTGTCCTTTTACACTGTCCTATCTAGTAACTCTCACTAACTCTTACTTGAACTCTTTTTTCAACTGAAATTGTGTTATTCTTTTGTTGTCATCATGTTATTGCTATCTAGTCGTCCTGAAAATGAATATTTCAGTCCCTATAAGATTCAATTAGGCTTGGCTTTATGGTGTGTTATTGACTTGAGAGGCCTAGTCAAAACTATTATGCTCCTTGATGAGTTAACTCAGTAGGTAATCTAGTCATCTTGTTATAGTTTGTCTTCATCATTATAAGACTGCTAAAGCATATATGGAGGAATGAGGATTGATGCTACTATTTGTTTTGTAGTCAAGATGGGATGTGGAAGAAGTATAATTCCCTTGTTTTGATGCACGTGACACAAAACATAGATTTGATATTTGCAAATTATTAGAGATCTACATGGTATGAAAAGGAGTGTAATAGTTTCATGTCAGGACACATTTGTTATTGGGTTTTACAGGAGAGAGGTTTATTCGGCAGAATGTGGGGCTACCAAAAGACATCTTGGATACAAGATGAGTGTAGCAGAAGTGGTAAATGTAGAGGTGGATGGACTCACAGTAGATACACTTATTCTAGAATTCTACTAAAGGATTAAAGAGTTGGTGGTATGGTGGGCTCAGATTCAAAAGCTTCATGCAAACACAGTTGATGTAATGAATGAAAACAAGGAAATGCACACTAAAATGAGTATAAGAAGACAACAGGAAGAATCTAACAATTGGTTTGAGTTTTTGAGTGATCTGATATTGAAATTGTTCTTATTGTGCCTGCTATAGAGGAAGGGACAGAAGCAGCTACTGTAATGCCAAAGTATGCATTTGATGAGAAATGAAGCCCCAAAGCTCATAAGGTTATGTCTTGGGTTGTATATATCTCTTCCCATAATCTTCCCAACTGGAGGGATGGATCATGAGGCCCATTTAACGTGCCGAAAGCGAAGGATTTAATCAGGTTCTCTTCAAATGGTGTGTTGTTTGCCTAGGCAGATTTGACGTGCCTTAGGATTTTAGTATCGGGGTTGATTGTGTATTTAGTGAAATTTAGAGTAATCAAATATTTTAGGCATTTCCGAGGACATGGTCTCTGATAGGAGTTCTTGGAGACACAAGAGCAGGGTAGCAGACTAGGGGTGGGGGATCTAGAAGGAAGGGACCTGGAGAAGTAGAGGGTAGGGGGATAGGGTTTGTGAGTCAGTGGTTAGGCTACCATAACCCTAAGTTAGACCAGGGGGTGTAGTTTCCACGCCTTGGCTATGTTTTTCCTGTACTTGCCTCTGTTTATGTTGATGTTGCTTACTCATATATGTCTCTCTCTCTCTCTCTTTTTATTTGTATTGCTATTGCTTACTCATATCTCGCTTTTCAAATCTTAGCTTATCTGTCTTCTTTACTTCCACAAACTTCTCGCTAGCTGGGGTTTTCTTGGAAAACAACCGCTCTACTCTTTAGGGTAGGGGTCAAATCTGTGCACATCACCCCCCCCCCCCCGGCGGGCAGGGCGGACCCTATCTTCGAGTGGGATGTATTGGGCTTGTTTGGTTTGGTTTGGTTTAAGTATTTTAGCGATTCACTACCCTGCTAGGAAAAAACTGACGGTCTTCGGTTTCTATCATCTATAATTACTGACGGTTGAGTAATTTTAATCAAACCATTAGGTGCAATACCTTTGAAACCATCCATGTAAGGGTTGAAGTTCAATTTAAATTGTAGAAAAAGGAAACCTGTTCTCTTCCTGATTAATTTTTTTTTTGATCAATGAGGTTCTGGCCCTGCCACTTGAGTAATGTTTTCATTATTGCCATCATGATGATCATCATTCACTATTGCACAAGCTGGAGGTCTTCATGGAAACAACTGCTCTATTATTTGATTCCACCCCCAACCCTGCCCTTGAGCGGGATATAGTGGTATTGTTTGGTTTGGTTTGGTTTGGTTTGAGGTATAAGACGTGTTTGGCATTATTGATAGGTCTAAAAACAACATTGGTAACAACCATTATTTTTGGGGAAGAGAAAAAAAGTTTTGCAAACCAACTCCATAATAGAAAACTAAACTTGTGGTAACAATCATTATTTGAAGCCACTATAGTTACAAAATCTCACAAATGCTATGCTTTGTGGGATTTCTACAACTAAATCCGTCTTTTTGATAACTAAAGCCGAATGCAGCAGTTACAAAGGTTGTTCGGTTATTTGTTGTTTTTTTGGCAGCTATCTTATTTTGATTTATTGTGCAGGAGCCTAAGCGAGCTTTAGTGTGCGATCCACTGTCATCAGATGAATATCGACATGTAAGGCTTGCTCTTGCTCTATTGTCATTGTCAAGTAACAGTAGCTGCCGAAACCAACCTCCGAGGCCGCATGCTGCAACACAACCTTTAACGGAGGAAAATCCCAATTTTGTTCTTAATTTAAAATTTTGTCCGTTTACTCTTCTTATAGTTATATAAATTTCTGCTCATGGTTTTTATATTGTTTTTATTATCATAAATATTATTGAATTCAACAAATACTAATAATTCATATAAAATCGTTTTTCCAAGTATTCTTAAATGCAAAATTAATCCATAATTATTTCTAAATTAACATCATCTACCATATCATTTTTACATTATATTGTCAATCTGTTCCACCGTAAAAAAAACATCCTATGGTATACCTTTGATATATAGGTTGACATCATATGGGATTGTAACGTCCCTTTTTCACATTTTGCATATAACTCATGTATTTCATATAACATGAAATAAATATATACACCTTAGTCTCAAAATATACAAAATGCTACACTAAAAAATAGTTATAAACTTTTTCTATTTACACCAATTACATAACTTGTAAACATAACAACTTTTCAAGTACATATATGATAACAACTTCCAAAATTCACATATGTAATGCAATCATGATCACCTTCATATTTCTCTTTTCCCTTATTCTCCAAATGTGTTCAACCTGTAATGCACGTTTAAAAAAAACGAGGGTTAGACCATAAGTTCTAGTGAGAAATCTTTTTTGATTGCTATTACAGGGTGAAAATTACCAAAACACTTTTAGAAAATCCATATTTGTATTGATAAAATAAACAGTGTTTTATCAAAACAAACCTTTTTGTCGCATGATATAGATGAGACAATCTCTTTTTTTTTTTTTGTTGCATCAACCCATGAAATACAAAAGTCATCGCGTTGAATATAAAAGATACTAACTTGTCGCATCTTATTGATGCGATCACATTTTTATCGCATAATATAGATGTGATATTTCATTTGCTCGCATAACATGGATGTGATTACCTCAATTCGTCGCATCACACTTATGCGATAAATACAACTTAACCCAATCTTGTCGCACCTCAAGGATGCGATAACAAAACTCCTCACATCTTAAGGATGCGATAAATACCTTTCTCGCATCACAAGGATGCGATAACATCTTCTCATTGCATCATATAGATGAAGATAAATCAAACTCATTGTATCACAAGGATGCGACAACAATTCCACATGATCAAAAATCCCATTTTTACATACATAAGATCTTGTCACCCGTATCTCAATATACGTCTCTCCTGATTATGCCACCTTTATCCCAAAATACGTCTCTCCTGATTATGTCATTCTTATCCCAGTATACGTCTCACTTGATTTTGACACCCTTATCCAAAAATACTCCTCTCCTGATTATGTCACCATTAGTCCAACCAGTTGATAATCACATATCAAGACACAAAATTATGCTATAAATAACATATAACATATTCAAAAACCCATGTATGAAACCCTACAGTTTCTTCATCAAAAACATGTTAAATAATGTTTCTAAAAGTAAAACTCACCTTGTAAACACAAAAGTTGAAGACTCCAAACAACAACAAAATCAGATATTAATCACGAAGGTTCCTTCTTCGATTTTTTGTTTGCTTCGAACCAGAGTAAATACGTACACACACTTCTTTCCCTTTTTTTTTCTTCTCAAAAAGTAGCAAATATCAACATAATATGTGCATATTTAATGTGAGGTGGGGATGATAAATTATATTTCAAATAAAATTTTAAAACGCACCCCTCAACTTTCTCCACTTAATAGAAATCATCCAAATTTTTATAACCGCAAACCCAAATATGAGAGGGCTCACAATATTGACTATTTGAAGTAACACTCTAGGTAAATCAGTATAAATCAAGTAAGTTTCATTTCATCTCATGTTAAAGTTTTTATCATCATTTTAAACTTTTAGGGTTAAAACAAACTTTTTAGGAACCATCAATCTTAGAATCAAACATTCATGTTAGTTATAACTTGAGATCTTATTATTGTTTTAGAGATAGAAGTGTACTTAAGATTTATGGACTCAATATTAGGTAATAAGGAGTCACTAATGTATGAAAAATTAATAGTAGTTTTGAAATCCTAAATATAGATATAAGTTGGACCATCTTACATGGTTGATAACTTTTTTCAAAAAAGTAAGGGGGTTTTTTAGCTAATAACAACAAATCTACTATACTCTAATACAAAACTAGAATTCACGAGGATGAAATAATCAAAAATAATATAAATGATCGAACAATCAACTTTTTACATATTTTTGTTCAATATAATTAATTAATAAATGTTTGGACTCTTAATAATACAAAATTCTTTTTGGATTCTAATAGATACTAAAAATTTGTCTATTTTTTATACTGTTACTATATATTAAAAAAAAACTGGTCCCCTATTTTTTATGTGCGCAGGACGTGTGCCCAGCTGCCCTCCCTAGAGATGGTTTTGAACCCAGCTGAACAAAGCTAAAAATAAACACCCAAGAGAAACTGAAACAAAAACACAAAAAGAAAACCCTTTTAAAATCGAAATTTAACCCCCATGAATGGCTCTTGGGTTGCAACACCAATCTACCAAAAAATTAGTGAAATCTTTCGTACAATAAATTAATCATTGAAAAGATAAACGTTGGATGTCGAAAGCCAAGTTCGATTATGTAGGAGCCCCATCTGGAAACACCATTTTACTGTGGTAACTTCAAATTACATACAACAAATGCATTTGTACGATTTTAACGAGAAATTGACTGTTTATGGATCGTTGAGTTATATAAATAGTTTCAGAAAAGACAACAAATGTATTTGTGCAAATTTGATTATGTTTTTTTAGATTCTAAGATAAATACATATTTTGTGTAGTTTTTCGGCTAAAGAATGCATGTATATACCAACATTTATGTTATATTTTTTTTTCTTTAAATTGAATATTTCTTCATTCTCTTTTTCCCCCTTTATTTTAGAGGAGAGTTTAGCATAGCTATTGAAGCAAAGGTTTCCAAAATCTTTTAAAATTTTAAAATAGCATACCTGTTGGAGATGTTCTAACTGACACAGAAAATAAATAAAGCTTAAAAACTATAATTGATTGATTAATAAAGTAATTTTCTAACCCAATTTCAGTCTTTATCATTAGTAGTAAATTAGATTGGATTAAAACCGGTTCGGTTTATATCTATTCACAGTATTTGTGTTGGCTATCCAACCCATCGAAGTCGTATACGTATACGTATTTAATATTAGGGAAATTTACGTAAATAGTTATTTTATAAAATGATTTTCATTTTTTAGTCATTTTATAAAATTCTTTTTTGTAATGGTCAAAATTTACAAAAAAAGAGATTTACGTAGAGAATTCTTATTTTCAGGGAAAAAAAAAGATAAAAAGAAAAACATTATACACAAATACGTTTACGCAAAATGGGGACTTTGCGCAAAGTTTCTACGTAAAGTCCTATTTTTTGTGTAAACTCATTTTTAACTTATTTTTCTTTTTTTGTCACCTGAAAATAAACTTTATGTAGAAAATCTTTTTCAGGGTAAATATATATATATTTGCATAAACTCATTTTTTAGCTTTTTTTTTTTTTTTTTTTGACTTGAAAGCAAACTTTTCTACGTAAAGTTTTTTTTTCCTGTAAACTTTGGTTATTTGAAAAAAATGAGTTTCTAAGATAGCTAAAAAGTGAAAACTATTTTGTAAAATGGCGTTTTGCATAAATTTCCCTTTAATACCACATATTAAGATGTAACACTCCAAGATCACATTTGCATATAAACATATATTTTCATATATCAAGAAATATAATTTACACAACTGGTCTTACTAATTACAAAAGCTACATTACAAAGTAGCCACCAAATTTTTTCACAAAATCCCTATACAAAACTTGTATTCAAATCAAGTATTCAAATACTAAAGATAGCATATTATCCTCAACATCTCATGTAAACATATATAAATTTCTCACAACTTTCCCTCCCCCTTATCTTCTGGTTGTGCCCGAACTGTAATGAACATTTTTCAAAACATCAAAAATTAGGGCTAGACCTCGAGATCTTGTGAGAAATCCCTTTTTATGCAATTATAGGGTGAATAATCATCAAATCTCATTTATAAACTCATGCTTGCGTCGGTAACAAATAACAATATTTTTAATAAAACAAACCTCTTTTATCGCATCAAAATGATGAGACATAATCCAATAATCGCATTAAATAACTCATTAAACACATTATGAGTAAACTCATCGCATCATATATATGAATATATAAATTTCTCGCATCAAATGAGTGAGACAATCCCTTTTCCTCGCATCACACTGGTGCGAGGATCTCATCTCATCACATCACACTGGTGCGATAAACTCAACTTGTCGCATATTGTCGCATCATAAGGATGCGACAATTATACTCCTCGCATCATAAGGATGCGATAAACACCACTCGTCGCATCTCAAAGATGCAATAAACTCAAGTTATCGCATCACACAGATGCGACAACTTCAGATCATCGCATCACAAGGATGCGACAAAACAGAAAACACTTTTGATCAAAATCCACATTTTACATTATGTTTGATTATGCCACCCTTATCCTGGTATACGTCTCTCTTTGATATGTCACCCTTATCGCCAAAATACATATCTCCTTGATATGTCGTTCTTATTCCAAACATATGATATAACATATCAAAATCTCACAATTGTGCTTATTAAAGCATCAAACCAGTTTTATATCATCCCCACATAAAGAACCATACCGTTAACATTTCAATTACCAAATAAGAAATGTTTGTAAAATAAACTCACCTTAATCACAATGAGATAAAAGATATGAAAATGAATAGCAACAAATCCAGTTAATGATCACATAATCAATCTTCTCTAGCTTCCCTCGTAGGTTTCTGTTTTACCTCGGTCTCCAGAGAACACATAGAAATGTTCTCTTTTTATCAACTTCTTTTCACTTACCCACAAAACCCATGAGATAAGGTAAATATCTCAATTATCCATAATAAACAATAAGAGAAGGTGGAACTTTAAAAACATTTAAGCACATTTACAATTTTAACCCTCAATTTACCACTACCATTCAAAAACAACCCCGAGCTTTATAACCGAATACCTGGTTATCACATAAGATTACGTCCTATCTGTATATATTCCTAAATTTTGAACGGATCCCGTATTGTAGGCTATAACATTCTTCAGTATTACAATCCTTTTTCACCAAATTCATAACCAGTCAACTCAATTCACATATACACTTCTACGATTTTCAGGAAATTAACGAACTATGAGCAGCGACCAATCATATTCAACTATTTGACGCAATATGCTCAAACAACGAATTTAGTTGAATTATGATAAAATACTAAGATGGTATTACGACGTTGCTTCTTGTAACATAATGCTAAAAAACCATCCGTTTCCTTAATTTTCTTGTTATTACTAAACTGACCTTCTACATAAAAAAACATAACTATTCGGATCCACGAGATTTAATGGCATTATGGTTTAGATTAGTTTATTGATTTCTTGCCAAACGTTTACAAAAACAAAGCTGAACATTTTCCAAATTTTGTCAAGCATTATAACTATGAAAAGTCTAGTGTTCTGCCCACCTAGAATGTTTAATATACCAAGATGCCAATTTATAGTGGGTGGTATATCTCGTTGCAAATCCAAGCCAGAGCATGCATTTTATATTCTCGGTTATTAAGATAGTAATTGATATACACTGACACCACCAAGTATGATAACTTTGAACCATAAGGGTGGTGCCTGATTGGTTTGAGCTTGGCTCCAAAGATCAAAAGTACCAGGTGGTCCCAGGTTCAAATCCAAGGAGGAATAAAAATCCTCTTGTGGCCACGGAGGTTCAAATGCGGTGACTCCGGGCTATCTGTAAAGCAAGGTGGTCGCCCTGGGATTAGTCAGCTAGCATAGCGGGTTGGATATCCAGGTTAATAAAAAAAAGTATGATAACTTTATCGTTAAGGGAACAACTACCAAATGTTTCGAGCATTATAATCAGTGTTCATTGACTTGGTCAAGTTCAAAACTGCATGGACTCAGTAAACCATCTAAGGGGCTGTTTAGCAAATTTTCTATTAAGTCCTGTATGGATAAATTTGTCTGTCTGGATAAATTTGGCTGTCTGAATAAATTTATGTTGTTGTTTACTTTTCTATCTGAATCAACAGTCTGAATAACAGAAATGACCAATTTACCCCTGAAGATTAACTATGGACTGTTTAGTAAACTGTTGTTCATCTATTGGAATACGAGATCAATAACAATAAACAACCCCTAATACACTTTGTTCTTCAACAAACAAACAAACACCCCCAAAGTAGCCATTTGTGCGAATACTCTAAACACCCATCTTCACCCATCAACATACTTCAAAATCCAAACACCCTCCTTCACCCCATCCACTCCTCCTGTAAATGTAAGGCCGCTTACTCCCTGTTCCACCACCAATTAGGACTTGCAATGCGACCGCTTCAGCAATCGATGCATCCAACCATTTCTTGTTCTGTTTCTTCTTCTCTAGCTCTGAAATAATGGCTCCCGACAGCAATCGATGCATCAAACAAACCCAAAAAAATCAGCAGCAAAATCAGCAGCAATGGAGCAGCAAATCAGCAGCAATCGAGCACCAATCGAGCAACTAGGGTTCTAAAATGGGTTTTGTTGGAGGAGAAGAGAGACGTGGGTTTTGTTGTAGGGGAGCGATTCTTGGAGGAGAAAGAGGCGTGGGTTTTGTTGAAGGGTAGGCATGTCTTTATTTTGGCTTAATATGGACAACCCTTGGTAGCCATTTGTGCGAATAAGCCCATGTCTGTGCGAATAAGCCTAAAGTAAACACCCTAAAATGGCTGTGCGAATAAGCCCATTTATCCGGTAAGCTCATTAAGCCACAAGTAAAACAGGCCCTAAGTACCTTATGTTTTATTATGATGTATATTTTTAAAACAGTTTGCCGACAGATGAATCTACAGCCAAAAGAGAAAGCATATGAACCTTTATACTTTCTATCCCGTTATGAGATTTAGGGGCCGTTTACCAACGCTTACCCCGATAAATGTTTACCGGATAAAAATAAATAAAAATTATAACTTATTTGTATATGGATAAAAATGAGCTTAGAAAATAAATGGCCAAAAAGAGGGGATATGGCTATAAAAAGTAGCTACTACTTGAGTGGGTGTGTGTTTTTTTCTTGCATTATTATTTTAGATGCCAAATAAATCCTCATGGTCATTTCAAATTCCACTAAAATCAACGTTTTTCAAATTGATTGATTGATTGATATACACTTGTTATATTTATCCGACAATTTTATTAATCATATAATTCTGTTAATATTTAGGTAAAAGTTGATTACAGATAATTTCATATGGAACCTAACTCTAAGGACAGAGGGGAGCATTTTTTGACTCACTCAACGGCTGAGGCTAACGTCATGTGGGGATCGAACCTAGGACATGTCTTGTATTTGAACAAAATCACTCAATCTCTTTGTTAACGGCGTTACAGAGACATGACAGTTATTACTGATTCTAATTGTTGTGTTCAACTTCACCTTGAATAATCTGAATACTTTTAATTAAATTTTTTGCAAGTATTTTGATTCTGTAAACTGAGGTATGATAATTACTTAATATCATTTTCTATAAGAACTATTATTTTTGAAGATTTTTTCAACTATAATGGTTTTTTCTGAAACAAATCCGATTACAGCAATTCAAAAGACTGATCGATTATTGATCACTAATAAAAAAAACATCTCTAACAGATTTTTCGAAATGCAGAATCAAAAGTCAAAATCTTCAGAGAAAAATCATATTCATCTCCAACAACTTTTCTATTTATGGAGATTACAATATCATTATATTTTAGAAAATATTATTTCTCTTTTCAGTATATTTAATTTCAAGGATTCTTGGTAGGAAGAATAAAAAGACTTTCTTTTTCTTATGCAATCATTTCACGTTTCTACTTTCTCCATTCTATAGAAGGCTTTTTAAAGAATTTAGTGAAACAAAAATCTGTAAAATCTTAATTTAAAAAAAACGTTGAAAATACTGTAAAGTAATTTAGGTCGTTTACAGAATAGGATTTAAATATTCCTTAAGATTTTAATCCAAAAGTCTTATCATGCTTCCAATTATTGTGTTAACACACATCGTGAGCGTTGATTGCTTTTGAAAATATTATTTTATAAGAAGTAAATTATGTTTTTAGTTTAAAATTGTGGATTTTATTTTTATGGTTTTAAAATTTTGATTTTGATTTTGATTTTTATGATATGTAATTTATTTTTATTTTTGTCTCTGAGGTCAAAACATTACTTTTAAGTATGAAGGATTAAAAAAATAATAAATTTTAAAGTATAAGGACGAAAAAGGTAATAAATTATAAACTATAGGGATAAAATCATAATTTTAAAATTATAAAGATAAAAATAAAAAATTTCAACAAACCATAGGGACTAAAAATATAATTTACTTTTTAATTTGTATCCAAAAAATATATCAAATAATAAATTATAAATACCTTATATATTACTATAGATAGATCATATCTAGATTAAATTCCACTTTTGATATATCTTTTCTAGAAACAAAAATACCCGATTTTTATGTATATAAGTTAAGGTTTAGGGAATACTGTAAAAATAATGAAAAATTGAGAAACATCTTGATAATTATTCATTTGAACAGTATATATATGCATACAAGTAATTTGTAAGCAATTTATCTTGTAAGAAATAACTTCAATTACTTATATGTATATGTGTGTACCGTCCAGATAAATAATTATTAAGGTGTTTATTAGTTTTTAATTTCTTGGAGGGTTTTCCTCTGAACCTCTATCTCTCTCTCTTTTATTTATCCATAATTTTCTTTTATCCTAGATTTATCTTTATCCCTTAAATTTTGTTGTTATTATTGAAGACTTTTTATGTCGTTGTATATGTTGTCGATGATACTGTAATAACGATTTGATTTTTCCATGATAATAATTTGATAATTTGAAGATTGTTTATAATGTTATTTTAATGTGATAATAATCTAATAATTATGTGACTTTTGTTGTGATAGAAATGTGATAATGTTGTGATAATGATGTGATAATGTTCTTCATCAAATCTGGTTATTTGGCTTCTTCTTTATTATATCTTTGGTTCGAATCAAACCTATTTGATGAAGAAATCAGATCTACAACACCACCATCAATAGCTCCGCCACTGCCGACCCCTTCCCATCACCTCCCTCGACCACCACCATCACGGTACGTTAATCTGGCCTCGTCCCTCTCTCTCTCCTTCGAAGCGGATCTGTGAATCCAAATTGGTCTCTTCACCATCGTCAATCTGGATTTTCCTCTCTTGTTTAATCAAATCGACAACGACGATGAACTTCCTTTGACGAAGTCTTATCAGAAGTCGTCACTGTTTTGGTCACTTTATTTGATTTCATTAGGATATCATAGTGGGTATAATGGGTATCATAGTGGGTATAATGGGTAACACAGTAGGTACATTGTGTATCACAGTTGTATCACAATGGTATCACATTTGATATCACAGTGGTATCACAATGGATATCACACCGCATCTTGTATGTATTTTGGGTATCACTCCGAGGGCCATTTATATGTATCTCTTTTTTAACAGTGTTAATGTTTTAGATATCACATCGTGTATCTTGTGTTTACTTGATGTTTGCAGGAATTAGGTTCACAAATGGTTGTAGAGAGGAGAGATACGATTTTTAAAATACCTATAATGTTCTTTAATTAAAATTTTAAGTCAAAATTACCAAAATTATTAATTTTTTAAATTAATCATTTAATTTGTGGTTGAGATTAGATCTCACGATTATCACAAACAACCGAATTCTCCTTTGAATGACCCCATATATATTTATATATATAGAGAGAGATAGGATCAAACGAGAATGCCAACTATTTAAAAGAATATGAAAATGCCAAATCGTGTGCAAAATCACATGTGAATTTACGGCCAAACGATCTAAAGGAGGTGTGCGGATGACTTTGGGCTACGACTTCAGGTGACCGGGTAAAGTCGTGTGAATCACATGTGATTTTGTACGTGATGTTAGTGGAAAATTACATGTGATTCGGCCATTTTCTTATTCTCTTAAATATGTATTATTCTCGTTTGAACCCAACTATATAAATGCAAATATACACATACACACACACACATATATATACACACACACTTGGGATCATGTGAGATCAGCCTATTTTCGTGAGGCCACATATATATATATATATATATATATATATATATATACACACACACACTTGGGATCATGTGTGATCAGCCTATTTTCGTGAGGCCACCTTTTTACACTTGAAACTTCACAGTAAAACACTATGAAGGTAATCTTCACTGGGTTTTGCTGTGAATGTTCCAATTCTTTTACCTTCATAATAATTTGCTGTGAAGTTTCAAATATAAAAATGTAGTCTCACGGGTCTCACAAAAACATGTTGGTCTTACGTGAAATACAACTTCTTTTCACAGGTTGTAAAAGTTATGTTTTCAGTATGTTGTCAATGTAGATTTTTTTTACATGAAGTCTTGAATAACCACAAGAGTAAAAACGATCCCTATAAATAAACTATTTATTCAATGATGTAACCGAATAATAATTATCTGATCATTTTTCTCGCAATCTAAAAGTCATGCATGTATTAAGGACTCGTTATTCAAACAGGGTTATGAATCTTTGATTCTTTCTCCCTTTTCCTTATAAAAAGAAGTGTACAAAACTCAGTATTCTATTCATTTAAGAAATGAGATTTGATGAAAATGGATCTGAAAAGTTAAACATCCAGTTCTCAACATTTTCTTCGTCAAATCCTTCTTCTCCACCTCCTTGATTATTTGTTCTTTCGATCTCATCATTTCTTGCAAATCTTCCTTTGATACGTGGTCGGTTATCTGCTAATGTTTTTCGACAAACGTACTGTAATAAAAGAAAAAAAAACATATATGAAGAATAAAATTGGATAATTATTACGACAAACGTTTTCGTAGAAAATAAAATTGTATTACATGAACATAGTCGTGTATTTAATATTATATTGATAAAAAAAACATTACCTTGATTTTCTTGTCAAAATTCCGTTGGGTTTTCTTGCTTCGATACCTCTCGATCCTCTCTTGTTTCTCTTTAGGCGAATAGCGACATGCCTTGTTCATGCTTTTGATAATAATGTCGTTCTCGTTTGAGAACGGACTTTCTGATCGACGACGGTGTTGCGTCATATTAGCACCCTATCGACACCAATTGAAGCCAACAGGATTAAGCAAGTTTCATTATCATGATTATACAACAATATAATCGTAAAATGTTTAAAGTATGACATGTGTTTTAGTAATCCTCATATATTTAGCGTCTTTTTTTATAAATGACTACTGTTATATCAATATAGAATAACATTTATGCATTTAAAAAAAAACAAATACCTTATATATTAGGGAAATTGACCAAAATAGTCAATCTCGCCAACTAAATTCACATTTTAGCCACTTTTGGAATTCAATTCTCATTTGCGTAAAACCTATTTTTCATATTAAAAAAACATTTTATTTTTACATAAATGGAGATCCTTACACAAATATGGACATTTTTTTTCTTTTTTTCAATCTGAAAATCAAATTTACGTAAATAAATAAGACATTTATGTAAACTCTAGTTGAAATGAGAATTCGATTAAAAAAATGGTTAAAAAATAAACTTAGGGGCCGTTTACTAAACACTTACTTGGTAAGTGCTTAACGTATAGATTTCCTCATCGGATGAACATGAGAAGGGCCAAAAATCTCACCGGGTAAGAGCGATGAGAAAGATGGAGAGTCTTACCCGGTAAGTAAGGATGAAAACTCTTACCGAGATAAGCGTTTACCCAGTAAATTGTTGCATTCGATATGTTTTGATGTACTAAAATATTACACATCAGAATAAATTATAGTGTTGACTTTTATTGATAAGCGCTTACCGGATAAGCATTTGGGTAAACAGCCCATTAATTAAAAACAATGTCTATTTTGATCAATATCTCTATTATATTAATACAATACAAGTCTTTCAAAGAATATTTGAATTGACTTTCATGTGTTAAATTTTGACAAGATCCCATGATAGAAACATAACATACATATGTCGGGTTATATTTGACACGATCCCCGACCCATCTCTTCCGATGGATCCATCAACATGTGAAATGCGTAGTTGACATGAAATTAATTAAAATGTAAAATATTTTAATTTTTCAAATACTTTTTAGATTGAATTTGCAGATTCGGTTTTTATGGTTTATGGGTCTTAATATTTTGGGTCCCTGTTTTGAAATGGTTATCTATGGTTTACATTCTTGTTCTGTAATTTATAGTACATTGGATTATTGTTCCTAACTCCGTCCAAAAAATCTAGTTAAGCACGTTAAATCAGAGGGCAATTTGGTCATTTGACATATTTTTATTGAAAATATAAAAAGTATATTGTATCAAATATTGTTATTATTTCTGAGTTAATGTTCATATTTTTTTAATAGATTTACATTAAAAAAAATATAGGTTGATGCTCATATTGATGTTTATCGAGTAGTTGCAGGTGACAACAATATATAATAATAATAATAATCATAACAATATATAAATACATTCATATGGTTTTAATAGAAATAGAAAAATATGACTAAACTACCCCTTTAAATCGCAAACTATAAAGATGTAGTTTATAGATATTTCGAAATAGGTATCCAAAGTGTTAAAACATATAAACTATAGGGACCAAATCGTAATTCACTCTACTTTTTTATGTTAAAGCCTTTTATTTAAAAATCATTCAATAAATAATAAATTAAAAAAAAAAGTAAATTATGAATTTGATCTCTAATATATGTCCGTAATAAATGAAAATACACGACTCTATAAAGAATAAATAAATAAATAAATTATAAAAATTTATAGATTCATATATCACTTATTTAAAATATTATTTAAATAATTTAAATACATCCCTCTATATATATATATATATATATATATATATTGTTAGATATATTATAAAACATTTGGTTAAAACTCTTAAAAACTCTTAAACCCGTTTATCCCTAAACGATTTCATCCCATATCTGAATTCGTGTAACTAACTGCAGATAAACACAATCAAATACAAGATAAACATCTCATTTTAAATATAAAAAATCTAAAATATAATTAGTATATTCATTAAATTCTAAAAGAATATTTAATTATTATCTTTATAAAATTTATAATATTAAACCAAAAATAAATTATTTT
>NW_020200640.1:128754-129817 GCF_001531365.2 Cynara cardunculus var. scolymus
TAAAATATAATTAGGTTATTAAACCAAATATAAATTACTTCGTTATTGTATCTAGATTAAATTATAATAAAAAAAATTAAATTAAAAAATTACACAAAAAATGAAGAATTTTAAATAGTTAATTTGATACGAATATCGATATATTTTTGTTATGCATAAAGTATTGTATATTGATGCATATTACTTAAAATTCAAGATTACAAGTAATTATGCATAAATACAACTTATTAAAACTCGATGTTTGAATTCGTATAAATAACTGCTGATAAACATAATCAAATAGAGGATGAACATCTCATTTTAAAATATAAAAAATCTAAAATATAATTAGAATTTTGTTAAATTTTTATGATATCTTCAAACATATATTTTATTCAAAAATAAAAACATCATTGCTTTCTCAAAATCACATAAAGCCATATTATAACATATACAAAAATAAAAAAATAAAATAAAATATTAAAATCACGATGTATCTCGTTGAATTACGCGAGTGCGCTTCTAATATATATATATATATATATATATATATATATATATAATTAGAAACAACCTTTTCATATGTTTTGATATATAATTTAAGTTCATTCTGAAATAAAAAATAATACCCTCTAAAATCATTATCAATTAAATTTCTAGAAGAGTCGGTTGTTATGACGGCGCTCATGCATATTAATAAAATAATTGATGACTTATTAAATGTTTTAAAAATATTTGTTAATTATTAAATTCGAACAATAATTATAGTATTTCTTTTACAATGATCGAGATTTTCTTATTAATTAATATGAATTTTGTTTTGAAAACCCATTAAAATCTATACTATATTACAAAATATTTGATAAAAACTCTTAAAAATTATTTTTTATAAATAAAATACTGTATATTGATGCATATTAATTAAAATTCAAGATTACAAGTAAATTATACATAAATACAACTTACTAAAGCATTATGTTTAAATGTGTAACTAACTACAGATAAACATAATCAAATAAAGGATAAACATCTTATTTTAAAAATATAAAAAATTTAAAATATAATTAGAATAATTATGAAGTTC
>NW_020200640.1:130232-165830 GCF_001531365.2 Cynara cardunculus var. scolymus
TAAATCAAATATAAATTACTTCGTTATTGAATCTAAATTAAATTATAATAAAAAAATTGAATTAAAAAATTACATAAAAAATAAGAATTTTAAATAGTTAATTTAACACTAATATCAATATATATTTTTGTCAAATTTTCATGAAGTCTTCAAATTTATATTTTATTTAAAAATAAAAAACGTCATCGCTTTTTCAAAATCATATAAGACTATACTATAACATCGACCGAGATAAAAAATAAAATGAAATATTACACAAACACCCTTCTAATATATTAAAAATAGTAATAGTTTTTTTTAATTTAAAAGTAAGCGATCAAAAACATGACCAAACTCACACATAAAAAAATAAAGATTAGTGATCGAACAAACCAACGAACAAGATTAAACGTATTATTAACATGGTTTAGGAGTTACCATTTACCAACAATTAGAATCATGATGGAGAAAGGGGACGAATATTATCAATTCTAATTATTTATTTATTTATTTATTTTCATATATAGTATTGAAAGAAGGGGACGAACCTCCAGATCTCCGGCGCAAAAACCCTTGGTGACGGAGGAACTGCTCCCATCGGAGTCAAATAACTCGGCCGGAGATGAAACGATTTGGAACAACAATCCGTTATTGTTGATCGGAGTATCAATGCAATCGCTCTGGCTGCCGGTATATCCAGGCGAGTCATAACAACGACCGTCGCTGGTGGTGGAGTCCAAAGCGAACGGCGGTGGTGACGTTGAGTAATTGGCAGGTCTATAGGACGGTGGTAGGTCTGAGAAGTGTGGCCGGAAACTGTTGTGGTTGTGTCCGTACATATCGTGTGGTGTAGATGCGATCGATGGAGAGAGGGAGGTTAGTTCGGTTTTATGGCGCACACTATGCATAATATAACACACAGAAGTGAGGGAGGAGATGATGACGTCAATTGTAACGTCATTGTCCACGAGAGAGTTGACTTTTTTCTTGATTATGATCGAACGAGAAACTTCGTTAATAATTTTGAATTTCGATTGCATTGTTGTACCGAGCTTAACCCCTTTCAAAAATTTAGGTGGTGTTTGTTTTTTAAGAGGTGCTGAAGTCTGAAGTCTGAATTCATTTCTGAATTTTAAGAGGTGGTGCTGAAGTCTGAAATCTGAATCAGTCAGACTGTTTGTTTTTACGTCTGAAATCTGAATCAATTCATTTCAATTAAATTTAACTGAAATATCCAATCATTTAAACGAAATTGGTGTTCAAACGATCCAAGCTCACAATGGAAATCAGAAGTGGAATCACTGTTAACATCATGAACTTGATTATGATCGTTTCCAATGTCTAATGTTTTTCCATTTCCAATGAAGGAAAAGGGAAGATTGAAGAACCCTAGCTGCTAAGGAACTGAAAGCCCCTGTTTACGCTTGGTTGGTTTAAATACCCATAAATGGTTTGGAATTCTGAAGATGGAGATGGAAAAACATTAGGCATCTCGCAACACTGCCCTAAAATTGACTCGTAATCGAATCTTTCCAATGGCAACCCTAACAACGACCTCCCCGTCGTCCTCTCCAACGCCTGCCGTCGAATCGAAGCAGCCCTAAGGCAGTCCCCAAGCTTCGATTCCGAAGGATTGAACGAAATCGATGCCGAAAAACCCTAGGAGGTAGATGAAGGAGGAGGCAGTGCATCCGATGCTTTAGGAACCGGAGACGGTGATCGATCGACGATACCGACACCGGAGTGGAGAAAGGGTGGGAGGTGGTGCCGGAGTGGTGGCGGGTGGAGGTGGGGTTTAGGGAGAGAAATGGAGGTGGTGGAGGAGGGGAGCGGGGAGGAGAGGGAGAGGAACATGGCGGAGGGTAGGCGAGAGCTTGAGGCGACACGATTAAGAGGTTTTCAGACTGCATTTTACCTCTAAATAATTCAGATGAAATCAAATGTTTTAAGCACTTAATTTAAAAAAAAAAACAAACGCACTTAATCCCTCAATGTCTGACCGATTCAGACATAAGAGGCAATTAAGTGCTTTTTTTTGAAAAACAAAGAGCACCTTAATCTTAATATACCTTAACATGGTATAAAACTAAACATTTATTAAAACACACTATGAGAAAAAGTTTACATTGTAAATCATGTTATTTGTATAAATCGTACAAACTTCAATCAATAAATCATAATTTTCATTTTGTTTATTTTTTTGTAATTATGAGAGATTAATTAATCATTTTTATTGTTGAGAGTGTTAATCGTGGATATTATCATCTTCATTATTTTAATTTTATAAAAATACATGAAACAATTTCATTAAGTATTATATGAAACAATTTCATAACCATATATGAAACAACAACTTTATCAAAAAAATATTATATGAAACAATTTCACAAGATTAAACAATTTTATGAAAAAATTTCATAAGATTAATTAATAATGAAATCGACGGATAATAGTGTTTTGCCTTTGATTGCTACTCTCTCTCTCTCTCTCTCTCTCTCTCTCTATATATATATATATATATATATACATATATACACACACATACATACATACTTGAAAGGGTTTTCTCGTGAATTTTCTTACATTGTTTCTATGCACCCCATAGATAAATTTTATATTTCCGCCCTTGATCTAAATGCAATTTTAACACACTTAACTCAAAGTAACACATTACACACAGAAACCACGAAAATCTTAATTAACATAGTTAACATTTTAATACATGTTAACAAACAACATCGAAATATGTTAAAGATAGTGAGCCGGATATGTTTCTTGTAACAAATGAGATTTCTCAAAATAATTCTTGTAACGGATGAGATTTCTCAGAATAATTGTTTACCAGTAGTGTCATTACAAATGGCACTTGTATATCATTTTTTAATGAAACTTTTTAGAATTATTATTTATTTTATACTTTTGCTTGAAATTTTTTTATGGGTCGGACTCTATATGTGCGTAAAACCCGTAAATCAAAGCAATTCAAGAAGATACAATTTCATCAATGTTATTTGTTTTTCTATTTAAATTTTGCGATGATTTTGTTTCTCTCTAACTCTACACACTGAATTTTTTTAACCATTTCGATTATTCTGTTTTACTAAAAATCACAATAATATAAAGTGAAATACGTATATTACGATTAATTATTTGCATGAGATATATATTTTTTATTAACCTGGATATTTAACCCGCTATGCGAGCCGACTAATTCCAGAGTGACCACCTGTTTTGCAGATAGCACGAAGTCACCGCATTTGAATCTCCATGGCCACAATGGAATTTTTATTCCTCCTTGGATTTGAACCTGAGACCTCCTGATACTTTTGACCTTTGGAGTCAAGCTCAAACCAATCAGACACCACCCTTGTGATTATGCATGAGATACTATTTATTATACCTAAATATGGTTTAATTACTAGGTGATACTATTTATTTATAAATTCGATACTAATGCAAAAATAAATAATTTTACAATGAAAACTACCGTGTACATGGGCTGGCTTGGGTGGTTTACGTCATTTTTATAACCTAACCCAATTACAATGGTTTGAAAAAATCTCAATCCAATATTCCAACCCAGTGTTGGGGCAGAATGATGGGTTAGTAGTTACATAAATTTGATGAGTAAGATACTTTATAAGACTTAAATTTATATAACTAAACTATAAAGCGTCATATCTAAAAGTGTTACAATATGTTAATTTATAGGACACTTTTGAACGTTTCAACAAGTTTTTAGAATATTTTTATATAAAGCGTCATATTATTTATTTTATAAAATAATATTAAAATGTGTCCTATAAACTCATCTATTTATATAACATTTGCGTTTATATGACATTTTTTTCAAATAGTGGCATATAAAATAACTATTACGACATCATATTTTAAAAACATCCGAAAAGCTTGTTAAGACACTCAAAACGTTCTATATACATATTGTAACATTTTTTGAGTTACATCCGAAAAGCTTGTTAAGTCCCTATAAAGTATCTACGGTTAAAATTTTTAGGTGTCCTATAAACCTAATGTTGTTGTAGTGAAATGCCATAACTTTCAACATTTTCTTTCTAGCAAAGTACAAAATCAAATGAGGGAGTCTTTGGATTTGTAGATTTATCAATCGAGTATCTATCAACGTTTTCATATTATCTGACACATCAATTTGTTGTTTTGCTGCAAAAACAATTTCAATAATTTTCTCCATTTAAATTATTTGTTATCATTATTTGATGTTTAATCTCTTTTAGTAATCTATACATAAACCTAAAAAGAAATAAAAACATAAAGTCAAAAAAATATATATTTAAATTTTACACCATATATATATATATATGGGATTAATCAAATGAAAACTGATTAGTTTGTGATAACTGTGAGATCCAATCTCAACCATAAAACAACAGATAAATTAAGAAATTAATAATTATGGTAGTTTGAGTTAAAATTATAATTAGAGGACATTTTAGGAATTTTTAAAAAACTCCTCTCTCATCTCTCATCTTTCCAATCTCCAATCTCTGGTGAACAAAAATAAAAATCCAGCAGGTATCAAGTAATCACAAAGATACACAATGTGATATCCATTGTGATATACAGTGGTACTCAAATGGTATCACAATATATCACAATGGGTATCACATTGTGTATCTTTGTGATTAATTGATACCTGCTGGATTTTTGTTCACCGGAGGCCGGAGATTGGAGGCTGGAGAGATGAGAGATGAGAGAGGAGAGAGAAGAGAGGAGAGATGAGTTTTTTTAAAAATACCTAAAATGCCCTCTAATTATWATTTTAACTCAAACTACCATAATTATTAATTTCCTAATTTATCCGTTGATTTGTGGTTGAGATTGGATCTCACAGTTACCACAAACTAATCAGTTCCCTCTTAAATGA
Organism: Cynara cardunculus var. scolymus; assembly: GCF_001531365.2. Taxonomy (NCBI): domain Eukaryota; kingdom Viridiplantae; phylum Streptophyta; class Magnoliopsida; order Asterales; family Asteraceae; genus Cynara; species Cynara cardunculus. The sequence continues at coordinate 135,115 of NW_020200640.1, forward strand.
GCCCCTATATATATATATATATATATATATATAATACATATATATATATAAAATATATATATATATATAGAGAGAGAGAGAGAGAGACTTGGGATCACATAAGACCAACATGTTTTCATAAGACCCGTGAGACCACTTTTTTGCACTTGAAACTTCACAGCAAAACGTTGTAAATGTAATCAACCTTCACAGTGTTTTTGCTGTGAAGATTTGACTTCTTTTTACTTTCAGAACATTTTGCTGTGAAGTTTCAAATGTAAAAAAAGTGGTCTTACGGTTCTCACGAAAACATGTTGGTCTCACGTGAACCCAACTCTATATATAGTCCAAATTATTTGCAAACCCCTTATTTATTAACAACCATACAAACCAAATAATTGAGATATTTATGGAAAATGATGAGGTTCATTTATTATGATCAGGATATTTATGAAAGATGATTATAGTTAATTAATTATGAGCAACACTTTAATCAGAAAACAAACGAGATACTTATAGAACCATATATTCACCAACCTGGATGGATCTTTCTCTCTCTCTCTCTCTCTCTATATATATATATATATATAGAGAGAGAGAGAGAGAGAGAGAAAGGGGTAGGATCTTTTGTTAACCATGAATATGATATTAACTTTGTGAATCTATTGAACTAATAAGATTCATTCTTTAGTAGATGTTACTTCAAATGTTTGATTTAATGATGAAGAGCAAATAGGTAATTTTTATATGTAAATAACTTTCATGGTATTTAATTAGATTATTACAATTTTTTATATGTAAGTTACTTTATGATATTTAATGAGATGTTACAAATTAATACTTGCATGTTTTTTTCGATCATAATCCTATTATTATATTTCAAGATTCTAGGATGATTATGTTAATTTTAACGTGAACAATGGTTAATCAAAGTGAACATATTGCAAGTTCATATATGAAATGTTCCTAAAAAACACTCAACTTGTTCACCATATTAGTCTGAATTGTATTAATAAATGATGTTCATAGTACTTGTTCATAAAAATGTGTTCATAACCATAAGGTTTTCATAAAAATGTGCTCATAGGTGTTCATAGAATGTTTCAAAACCATAATGCATTCATAAGATTGTGTTCATAATCATACGATGTTTATAGGTATTCATAAGTCATGATATTTTCCACAAATACTCATGATCAAGAATGTTCACCAATGTTTATTTTTGTCCAATTTTTCATTTATTACAAATATGTCATATTTAATTTAATCCATACATTTCAAGGATTAATGGTTCAAATAATTAATATCAGTTATTGGGTTAACAAAAGAACCAACCCTTATATATATATATATATATATATATATATATATATATATATATAGTTATAGGTTCATTTGAGAAGTGGTAAGTATTTGAGATTCATTTGAGAAGTGGTAAGTATTTGAGAAGTAGAGAAGTGATTCCAGCCCTTCATTTGGTCAATATTTGCGGCTTTGACTGTGAAGCACCGAATAATTTCTCGCATGGTATGCAGAAGATAAAGGGGCAGTTTTGTAATTTTTATAAATAGGATGCAAAACAAGTGCATATATGAACCAGTGTGATTTACATATATGAACTCGTGTAATTCACATATGAAATGTTTAGTTGATTCACACATGAACCCGTGCGATTCACTTATTAACTAATTAACTGATTTACATATAAACTCGTATGGTTTACATATGAACTATTTAACTGATTCACATATAAACTATTAGTTCACATATGCACTTGGTTGTCTTCTATTTGTATAAATTATGAAACTACCCTCTATTTTCCCCTTTACCAGTCAAAGCCGCAAATCTTTAACCAGTCAAAGCCGCAAATCTTTAACCATTCAAAGCCGCAATTCTTAACCAATTTTGACCATACGAAGGGCTAAGATCACTTTACTTCTCTAATACGTATCACTTCTCAAATGAACCTTTTCTTACAGGGATACTATAAATAACAATAAATAAAGTTTTATCAAAGTTAATATAATATTAACGACGAATTAAATTATATTGAACTACGCTAACCCAATTTCAACCTTCTTTAGTTACGATCTAATGGTTTAAGAGGTTAAGTTTAATTGGATCCACAACTGGTTGGGTTTGATAAGTTGAGTGGTTTCATGGTTTTCTATTCTGTCCTAAATAGAAACCTACAATATTTTTATTTTAATATAAATAATTTGTGTCATGATGTTTTATAATTTATATGCTATAAGACTTGACCCAACCAAAAGTATCATGATTCAATTATTGGGCTGAAAGGCCCACTAAATAAACCGAACCGTATTGGTTTGGTTAAAAAGGCCCATAAAATTACACCATGATTTTTTTGTTATTAATTTTTCTTTCCAAAAAAAGAAGAAGGAATATAACGAAAAAAATAAAGAATTTAATTAATAAATATAAAAAATCAATTATTATTAAATGAAATTGGATTGTTGACCGAAGATTGGGTAAAGTTGTTAGGAAATTTAACGTGGGTGGAAGATTAAACAAGAAGAAAGGTGGATTTGTTGATATCCCAACAACTCTTTACTCCAAAGACCTGACCATGCATGTGTGCAAATATAAATATAATAATAAATATTCAAATTTTGAATTTTGAATTTTTGCAAGTTTAAAATAAAATTATTTTAAAATAAATGCTGATTTTTTAAAAATGATATAAAATATTTAATCTATACTATATTATAAAACATTTGACAAAAACTCTTAAAAACGATTTTTTATGCAGGAGATACTGTTTATTGATGCATATTACTTAAAATTTAAAATTACAAGTAAATTGTGTATAAGTACAACTTATTAAAGCTTTATACTTGAATTCGTCTAACTAACTGCAAATAAACATAATCAAATATTGGATAAACATCTCATTTTAAATATAAAAATTCTAAAATATAATTAGGATAATCATTGATAACTAACAGAATAGTTAGTTATTATCTTTATAAAAAATTATATTATTAAACCTAAATTAAATTTCTATGTTGCTAAACCTAAATTAAATTATAATTTAAAAAAATTAATTAAAGAAATTACACCAAAATACAAGAATTTTTAAAAAGGTTAATTTGATACTGATATCGATATATTTTTTATTCAAAATTTTATAATATTTTTAAATTTATATTTTATTCAAAGATAAAAATATTATCACTTATCAAAACCATATAAAACCGTATTATATCGACATAAAAAAAGAATAAAACGAAATACTGAAATCAAGATGTATCTCGATGTATTACACGAGTACCCTTCTAATTATCTTTAATATTATTAGACCGTCACTACAATAATCTCTTAGCAATTTATTAAATGACGTGAAGGATTTTTTTAATAAGAAATTATGTTGGTTATTAATTAAGTGTTTTTAATCCTATTTTGGTTTTCAATAATTTCTAATGATATATCAGTACTTTTTATTGTTGTGATAATAAATAGTATTCTTATTTTTTAATAAGAAATTGTTTCAAAAGCCATTATGTGTTGATGTTTTATAAAGTATGTTTATAAGCAATATACGAATAATCTATTAAATGAGATTTAAGCTATAAAAAATACAAATAGTATGATCATTAATTAATACTGATATAATTATTTTATTTAGTGAATTATAAATTTAACAATATACTGATATAATTTACGAAATTTATTATAAATTATTGTAGTAGATGTTTTTAAAATTGAAGTGATACAGAAAAAATCGTGTTAAAAATCGTTTTATAATGTATGGTTTTTATATTGAAGTGGTTTTGTTATAAACCTTATGTTTATTGAGAACCCGAACGATCATCGAGAACGTATTATTTGTTCAAAATTCCATATTTATATGATTTTTATAACATTCATCGTGAATATTATAAATATAGACACATGACACGGTTGTTTTCAAATTTTTAATGAAAAAAAATAGGAGAATTAAAAAAAATAGCAAAGCATAAAGCACACATGCATGAGCATGGGCACGTGGATTCCAAGTGTAAATCTAACACTTTCTTGGTATAGAAGTGAAATGTACGCACTATGTATTACGTATCACCCAAGTAATACTTTCCAACATATACACATATAATTAATTAAGAAAAAAATAATATTATATGTATTAGACGAATGTTCGTATAAGAATAAAAGTTAAAGTGAGAAACGTAAGAAATGATACGGCCACTCATAGGCGGACCTGGTGTGGTGGCATGGGTGGCACGTGCCACCGTATTATTTCGCGGCCGAACGGTAAAAAATTTAGGTTTGTTAACGGTGCTACCGTATCATTTTAGAATGTGCTACCGTATTTCCCTGAAATCCAAATGGCACAACTAAAACTCAAACAAAACAAAACCCAAATAACCAAAACCATACTTTTTGTAATTATTTTTGGGTATATATTGACCGTTTTCAAAAGATAAAGACGCGTCGGGTACAAATTTAGAAGTTGTTTATCGGTACTATAAAAACCATATCTTTTGTAATTATTTTTAGATGTATATTATACTATATTAATTATATGGTGCCACCGTTTGAAAATTTTTCTGGGTCCGTCCCTACCCCCACTCCATAAATTACACTTATCATGAAAATTGATCTGGTACATCCCGGCATATCACATTAGTGTTGATCTTTAATTAGGATTGATATGAGGGTAAAAATTATTTCTTCTTCTTCTAACTTTCATTCTTATTGGAACTCAACCCATATATTTCTTGGTTCTTTTTATTAACCTGTATATCCAACCCGCTATGTGAGCCGACTAATCTCAGGACGACCACCTATTTTGCAGATAGCCCGGAGTCACCGCATTTGAACCTCCGTGGCCACAAGGGGATTTTTATACCCCCTTGGATTTGAACCTGGACCTCCAGGTACTTTTGATCTTTGGAGTCAAACTCAAACCAATCAGACACCACCCTTATGGTTTATATTTTTTGGTTATTATTTCCAATTTTCATAATTTCTACCACCATTAATTCTTATGTTTTTATAGAATTAATTTTTGGTTATATATCATATTATGTGGATAATTCATACCCTAACTTTCCAACATTGCTTTGTATAATCGTACATGTCACATGTGGGAGGACCCCATAATCGTTTGGGTACCAATGTGATTTATTTTTAATCAAAATTACGTTTAATTAAATAACATTTACGAAAAAAATAAAATATAAAATACTTTAACAAATTAATTAGCCTTTTATATAACCTTTCAATTATAAGTCTATAATCATGATGTGATTTATATAATGTATTATGGATATCAGTCGATCTATGAAAATATACTTTAATTGTTTTGAAATTATTAAGAAAAAACACCTCATGTTTGTTTCTTAAGTTTTTTTTGTTGTTGTCGGTTTCGGCTTGCTTTTCGAAAGGGCCCATCTTCTATATTTCTTACAGGTTTTTCACTAACAATGGATTAGTCATTTTCTTGTATCATTTTGCCACCAATTTGCATGTGGTGCTTGTTTGATGGTTAATCGTGGATATGATCTTTAGTCACATTTCCAGTATTAACTGGTCGTTCCGTCGTTACGTGATGTTGGCGGCATTTCAAGTGAAAAGTTGTTTTGGTTCGGTGGTCTCAGAGAGTACTGCTATAGGCCTTGTCAATATCATCGACATCTTTAATATCGATAATTAACGTAGATTAGTCTCTAGTCAATGGTTATAGGCGGGTGTCGGCAATATGTATGGTTGCTTACTGCAGTCATCTATCTTTAACACTGTTTATTTGAGTTTTCTCAACACTGATGTCATATATTACAAGTCCTCTTCAACTAACTTATGTTATGTTCTTATTCTGTCACACATTGTCTTTCCTAAGGCCATGACGTTTTAGTAACATCATAAATAATGAATGATAACATGTACAAATTACAACTAATCGTAGCAAAAGTCCAAAAGATCTAACATCACTTGAACAATATGGAACTGAAATAGTTAACAACTACAATCAACTGGAACAGAAAGTTGACAAATATGTTTAGTAACATCATAAATCTACAGTCATATTGAGCAAAAAACGACTCCAAAACCAACCATAGTTGCCCTTGTTATCAATAACATTCCAAACTTATGTTTCGTTTAACGAGGTTGAGCTCCATTTCAGATAAATCCTAATAGCAGCTTATGACAAATGAACCTTTGGACTTCATATTTCATTATGTGGCACAATTAATCCCTAACTTGACTTCCCATATATTCTTAGCCACACTTCTTTGTATTACATATCCCAACCCATCATTTACAGTTGTCCAACGACTGGGTTTCCAGTTTCAGGTGACAATGGGATGGAGGAGTTGCATGATTAATATTTTCCAACAAAAGCGACATTGGCGAGTGCATAATCAATCCACCGTTGAATAGACTGCATATTCACGTTATTAATATATCAATAAGGAAGGGTCTATTTGGCACCTAACTAGGTACCAAAATCAGATCGAACTCTTGTCATGCTACTGTTCTCTTCTTGCCTCAAAGTTATGGAGTAAGACATCCATTGGTGTAGTGCAGAGTCGTTTCAATCTTTTTGAGGCTCTATTACATATGTCCAAAGACTATAAATCGAAGGGGCGAATAATAATGCAACAAAATATAAAAACCTGTTACTATGTATTATATTAAAGTTCTTAAAAATTAAAACAACAAGAATGTCTTAAACAGACGATGGTTTGAGTCTAACAAATAGAGTTTGGAAGTTACAATACTTTGGGGATTGAGCGTCGTGTGGGCATTTGTGCTCCTAATTAAGATGAATGGGCGAACCAGGAACTCACGTATCGGGGGCACACATAGGGGTATAAAAAATCTATAGTAGGATAACCCATCCAAAACAAATGAGATTCGGGTTAAACAGTTTTGGGTAATTTGATTTTTGGATTATTCAAAAATCATTAGTAATACATCCTTAACGGCAACTAAGGACACATATCTAACAAAATTAACAAACATTCCAAAAGAAACGTCAGAATTAAATATCTATATCATTAAAAGCACTAAAATGCTTAGAATTACGACACCAAAAAAAAAGTGAATGGATCGCCAAAAGAAGGTCGGGGACATCAGTGGAAAAAGTTTGGTAAACCCGTAAAAGGTGGGTTTAAAAAAATTAATTTATAACTTTTTTTGGCTTTATTGGCAGTACGTGCTACTATCCCTTGAACATGCATTCGTCCATGCTCAAGACAAAGCACCCATAGGGCCGCTCTGTACCTGATATGCATATCATATGATATTATTAGGGTTGGATGTTATGAACCAGCTTGGGAGTTGCCGGTTACAAATCCACTCTGCACAAAAAGGGCAAATTGTATGAAAAAAGTAATGTACTTTAACTTGATTTCTATTTTGGATAACGTACTTTTAAAACTTCCATTTTGGTACCTCAGATGTAAAATTTTAAACATTTAAATACTCGAGTAACCGGTTGAAGACTAATTTTAGATTTAAAAAAATCAATATCACTAACCACTTTATCAAATAATACTGAGTTGAATACACCATCACTCGCCACGTCAACATGATAACCGGTTAATGTTTCAACCAGTTACTAGGGTACTTAAATGTTTAAAACTTTATATTTTAGGTACCAAAATTGAAGTTTTGAAAATACGTTACTTAAAATAGAAATCAAATTAAAGTATGTTATTTTTTCATGTACTTTGATTGCACAAAAATTAACAACTTTAATATAAAAGATTTGAAATTATTAAAACGATGAAACGAAAGATTCTTAAAATATTATTTTTAAATTGAAATCCATAATTTCAAATATATAGTAAACAATAATTGTATTTCTTAAAACATTAATGTGAAATGCACACTGTAGGTATTTGAATTTATCAAACAATAATTTATTGGTTTAAATTAATTAAATTAAAGTAATGCGATTTTCATAGTCTATAAAAATAAAAGAAAAAAATCAGTAAAAGATTCGAAAATTTGAATTTATTAGAAATATATTATTACGAAATTCAAAAAAAATTAATATAATGTCTCGAATAACGGTCATAAAATTAATGAAACAAAAATCCCCGTTAACTTTAACGAGCAGAAAACCCAAAATTCAAACGCCCCCGTAACGGCCATAATTTTTGAAGTCCCCCTTTTCTCTTCATCACCGTATCTCATCCTCAAGGACTCTCTCTCTCTCTCTCTCTCTCTCTCTCTCTGTTAACCTAAAAAAGTTCACCATTTCTATGAACAACCTCTTTCTACACTGATAACAATTTGAAGAACTTGAAGACCAGTGATTTCAGGTTTCATATATTCCTCTTAATTTTCTAGCTCAGTTTGTTGTTTTGATCACTGGTTTCGATCGAGTTGCTGTTTCATTAATTAAGATTTGATTAAAAAATGGAAAGTTGTGTAGGTTTGTGTTTACCTTTCTGTATCATCTGCATATTCTGTGATGTTTTGGGAAATCTTATATTTAATGCGTCTGCTAGCTAATGCTTTCCTAGTAAAGACATTTCCGATTTTGATTGAGTCGACTCGGTGAAACTCGCAGTACTTGGGAGCCGTTCATTATTCCGGCATTTTCATTTTTTGAGCTTGTTTTACACTTGATACCGTTTTAATTATTTCGAGTCAAAGTATGATCCATCATGATCTAATCGGGAGTTGGATAATCGATGTTATTCGTATAGTAGCATTCTTCTATTCACTTTGCTTTCTGAATGATTTTTGAGTTAAAGAGAGATTTATTTGAATAAATGGATTTTTTTCAAGATTTGAATTTAGTTGACAGTGATTCAAAGGCAAAAGTCGTGATTTGAAGAGCTAATCGTAAGGCTATGGAGAGGAAGGGAGGAAATGCGATTCCGAGTTCACCATCACACACTCCGAGGTCCATTGACAAGGCAGCAAGAGATCTCCGACTTGGAGAAGGAAATATGAGTGGCAAAAATGACAAAGAAAAATGCGTGAATGTTCAGGTTGTTGTGCGATGCAGGTGTGTACTTTTTTTTCTCTTCAAGATGCGTAAAATTAAATTTTGGATGCTAATCCATGAAAATGGTACTATTATTGTTTTGTTTCTAAACTTGTAGACCAATGAATGCTGATGAGGAAAAATTGCACACACCAATGGTTATTACATGTTCAGAAAACAAGAGGGAAGTATGTGCAATTCAGAATATTGCTAACAAACAGATTGATAGATCATTTGTGTTTGACAAGGTGTGTTTTCTTGTCTAATTTCTTCTATGTTTATTGTCTTTATTGTTTGAAGAATAAATTCTTTATGTACTGCAGTGGTATTAGGATAAAACTTGTGTGCTTCATGTTTTGGCAACTAAACAGTAGGGTCCTTGATTAGAATGCCATGGAACAAAGATAAACATAGTTGAAATGTAGAATGTACCATAAACTGTCCTTTGATATGTAGTTTGTATCAACTCAAGGAATCTAGCAATCCAGAACGGGAAAATTTTGATTAAAACATTTATTCTGCTCGATTAAATTTCACAGGGATTGTTGCCTAGTAAAAGGCTTGGAAGGGGTAGCCATTTTGCTGATAATGTTTTTGGATAAATGCATATCACGTCCCTTCCAAACTACTAATGAAATTAGAATTTACCACATACCTAACTGGAAATTGTTTCTTATGAACTCCCTTAATACTATCCCAAGATACAATTTGTGTTCTCTTTTTCCTCTATATCTTTAGGGGGGAAAAGGAATTGTATCTGGTGTTGTTTCCATGCACTAATCTGGTGCTACCTTAGGTCTTTGGTCCAAAATCCCAACAAAGGGACTTGTATCATTCAGCAGTCTCTCCCATAGTTTTCGAAGTTCTTGAGGGCTACAACTGCACCATATTTGCTTACGGCCAGACAGGAACCGGGAAAACATACACAATGGAGGGAGGAGGCAGGAAAAAGGTATACTTCTAGCCCATAAGAATGAGCCTTTATGTTTTGGGCTTTTATTGCATAAAAGTAACTGTCTTCTGTTCAGAATGGGGAATTCCCAAGTGATGCAGGTGTTATTCCCAGGGCTGTGAAGCAGATATTTGATATATTAGAAGCTCAAAATGCGGAGTATAGTATGAAAGTTACATTTCTAGAGCTGTACAATGAGGAGATAACAGATCTTTTGGCTCCTGAAGAAGTTCAGAAATTCCCAGAAGACAAGTCCAAGAAACCCATAGCACTCATGGAGGATGGAAAGGGAGGCGTACTTGTGAGAGGCTTGGAAGAGGAGATAGTTTCCACCGCTGATGAAATATACAGAATATTGGAGAAAGGTTCTGCTAGAAGACGTACAGCAGAGACCCTTATGAATAAACAAAGCAGTCGTTCTCACTCAATATTTTCTATCACAATTCACATTAAGGAGCGTACTCCAGAGGGGGAAGAGATAATTAGATGTGGAAAGCTGAATCTAGTTGATCTTGCTGGTTCAGAGAATATTTCGCGGTCTGGTGCAAAAGAGGTAATAGAAACTTGACAGTTTGTATATATGAAGTAGCAAGCGTCCGCATGCTATAATTGTTTTGACTATTTAAAAGCTCGTGTACACATAGTCTATCATCCATTGAAGGGTGGTTTATAGATACATGAGCATTGATTACAAATGAACAAGTACATATCCAAATTGCCAAAGGGTCAATGGCCCAGCGGCATTCACGTTACCAGTGCATCCCAACCTCATTAGAGGTCAAGAGTTCAAGCCTCACCGTTGGTGAGGAGTGTATGTCAGTTTTGCCGTATACCTAAAAGAGGTAGATATCCAAATTGGTACCTCATGAATTTTAATTATTGCAGGGAAGAGCAAGGGAAGCTGGTGAGATAAACAAAAGCTTGCTTACACTTGGCCGTGTCATAAACACGCTAGTTGAGCGCTCAGGACATATACCTTATAGGTACCACTCTATTTACTACTATAGTTGTTATTAGGAATTGTTCTGTTCACTACGGTCTTAAGTATTGTTCCAATTACTATAGTATTAGAGTAGTACTGGTCTAGAGGAAACTTCAAATGAGAACCATAAATATTTTGAGAACCTGTGAACCAACTATTTCATGTATTTTTCTGTAATCATGAATATCATGCATTCTTATCATGAATAGCATGTATGTTCATTGTGCATCGTTTTGATGATAAATATCTATCACGACATTCATCTTGAATAAAGCATAAATAGTTGGTTCCCATGTAAAATATTTACGGTTCTTATTCGAACCTGCTGGCTGAAAAAGACATCATCTGGATTACACAAATTAAGATGAGCCATGTAAAGATTTTAGAGTTTGTTCTTAACAACAGGGATAGTAAGTTAACACGGTTGCTGAGAGATTCCTTGGGAGGGAAAACAAAGACATGCATAATTGCTACTATCTCCCCCTCCATCCATTCTTTGGAAGAGACACTCAGCACCTTAGACTACGCACACCGTGCAAAAAATATCAAGAACAAACCAGAGGTTGGTACTGTGGATGTTAGTCTGTTTTAATTAGCGACATGCTTCTCCTTTTTCAACCCATGATTATTTGACTTCTTTTATTGTTGTTTTAGATCAATCAGAAGATGATGAAATCGGCAATGATGAAAGACCTGTATTCCGAAATTGAACGGCTTAAGCAAGGTAATCTATCCTTCCTAACCTCTCTCAATAAAGTGGCCCTTAATTAAGATACTAATATACTCTAACTGTTGCTTGACCAGAGGTATATGCTGCTAGAGAGAAAAATGGGATCTACATACCGAAAGACAGATATCTTCAGGAAGAAGAGGAGAAGAAGGTCATTTTCCATGAATTTGTATTTAGCCTGATTGAAGAAATTGTTTTACTTAAACGAGGCTGGATTTAACGGTTTGGGATTAACATTGCTTTTACTGAATTTTCGTTTTCTTTAATTTTTTGATCCAGGCAATGGCTGAAAAAATAGAGCGCATGGAACTTGATTCTGAATCCAGGGGCAAGGTATAATCAAGACATAGAATTGCCACTGTTTATGTTTTTTTGTTGAAGAACTCTGGCCTAAATGATACTCTATCTCTGTAAACAGCAAATGATGGAGCTTCAGGAACTTTATAACTCTCAGCAGCTAATAACTGCAAATTTAACTGAAAAACTTGACAAGACAGAGGTATCACATTTTCGTAATCCATGATGGTTACCTAAAGTACTTAATCCATGAGGTTTTCTTAATCAAGATCCATATGTCTTTGCCTTCAGATAAAGCTCCAAGAAACTGAACATTCGTTGTTTGATCTTGAAGAAAAGCATAGACAAGCAAATGTAACTATCAAAGAGAAAGAATTTCTCATCTCCAACCTTCTAAAATCTGGTACATCGATATGTTCCCTTTTTCTTCCAAATGAGTTGCTGATACTATATTTTAGCATGCATGTTAGCATTTCCACAAAATTATCCAATCCTTATAAAACCACAAGCAATGTTAAATTTTGTAGTATTATAAGTTGGCTATATAACGATGGTCCTTTTCAATATCACAGAAAAAGCACTTCTTGAGCGGGCATTTGACCTTCGTTCGGAGCTTGAGAATGCTGCATCAGACGTGTCTAATCTTTTCACCAAGATTGGTACAAACCTTGAATAATCAAACATCCTTTAGAAAAGTTGGGCAGAATTGATGTTAATTTTTTATTATGTGATCTGTACCAGAGCGCAAGGACAAAATTGAAGATGGAAACAGAATTCTTGTCCAACAGTTCCAATCTCAATTAACCAAACAGCTTGACACCTTGCATAAGACTATAGCAGCTTCTGTGACCCAACAAGAGCAACAGCTGAAAGGCATGGAGGAAGATATGCAATCATTTGTATCCACAAAGACCCAGGTATGTGATTTAGCCAGTGAATTATTGAGGGAACATTTACTAAAAAAATTGAGCAAATGTTGACCGGGTAAGATGCTCTGACCAGGCAAGTAAGCCTGCCCTTGTCGGGGTTAGTAAGCCTCTCCACTCTTATCGGTCAGCATCTCGGTCACATTTATTGGTCAGGTGTTGGTAAACGATATAGTATCTTACCCAGGTAGCACTACTTACTCGGTAAAAGACTACAAGCAACTTAGTAAACAGTACCAACATGGCCTTGAAGGCATGGATAAATGACTATATAATCTACTTTCTGGGGGGTGTAGGCAACTGAAGAACTTCGAGCTGCTCTAGAGAAGTTAAAAACAATGTACGGTTCTGGTATCAAAGCTTTGGACGATATAGCTGATGAGGTTGATGGGAATTCACAGTCAACATTTGAGCATTTGAATTCTCAAGTCTCCAAAAATTCTTCTGCTCTTGGGGATGTATGTATATCCTAATTTTGATTTAAGAAATCTACATTAGTATGGTATGTACTTAAACAATTTTTTGATGTCCAGCTTTTCAAGGGTATTGCATCAGAAGCTGAGAAATTGCTTAATGATCTACAAGACATCCTCTACAGCCAGGAAAATAAACTAACCGCATTTGCACAACAACAACGAGAGGTAAGATTTTAAACTAGCACGATGGATATTCAAAATTGTTGGGGCAAGTTCATTTGAGAATCGTGAGAACCAACTATTGATGGATTATTCTTGAGCATGAATATTTTGGTATATTCATCGTGAATAATTCATGAATAGTTGGTTCTCAAGGTTCTCAACATATTTACTATTCATACATGCATTTTCCCTCGAAATTGTAATATAAATATATAATAAACTAACCATAAGACATGTTAGATTGTAATTAAATCAAATGATCATAGCGAGTTGTTTAGAATAGTTTTTCCCATACTTACAATAATGTCCCTTTTCACACTCGATATGCAGGCACATTCTAGAGCTGTGGAAACATCAAGATCAATATCTAACACTACTATGAACTTCTTCGATACGTTAGACACACATGCAACAAAATTGACAAAAATTGTCGAAGAGGGTCAGACTGCTAATGACCAAAAACTATTTGAACTAGAAAGAAAGTTTGAGGTAATAAGATTCATGCTTTCTCCTTACTTGTTGAAACATATCTTGGTCAACCCTTAAGGCAGCTTAACTAGAAAACAAAGGCCAGGCTTCAGGGATCCTCCTTGTAGGTCAACAGTCTCCTCAAGGCCACTGAGATTTTCCTGGCTGTTATCTTCAGGGCCTGGACACCCATGGTTATCAAAAAAATGAAAAAAAAAATGTCTTGGTCTTCTAATTCGACTTCTTTTCAGGAATGCACTGCAAATGAAGAAAGACGACTACTAGAGAAAGTTGCAGAACTGCTTGCAGTTTCAAATGCTACGAAGAAAGAACTGGTATGGCCAACATACAAATTATGGATGCTATGTTGTGTTAATATGCATTATAGGAGGCTACAGATTTTAAATTATAAATTTGATATCCATACTGTAGGTTAGAACAGCGGTGGATGGTCTACGTGAAACTGCAGCTAGTAAAGCTAACAGATTCGTGCAAGAAATGTCGACAATGAAAGATTCAAGCTCTTGCATAAGGGATGAATGGACAAACTACACTAAGAAGTCCGAAAACCACTATCTTGAAGATACTGCTGCAGTTGAAAATGGAAAGAAAGACCTGGATGAGGTTCTTCAGAATTGGTTAGTTCACTTCATACCATTCCTGGGGTTCTTGTAGTTGGTCAAATTTGTTGACATTCCGTTAAACATTACAGTTTACAAAAGGCGAAAATGGGGTCACAACAATGGAGTAGTGCTCAGGAATCTTTGCTTGCTTTAGAGAAGAGCAATGTTGCATCTGTGGATGAAATAGTTAGGTAAAACGAATTTACAGTTTACATATATGATGGTATTTTGTTTGTTATGTTTGTTGTTTGCCTTTATTTGTGTTTTGTTGCTTACTACTAACATATTTTCACATTTTAGCACCGTCTTTCTTACTTTTAAGTTTTTATGTTCTTTCTCGGAATAATTTTTTGAGCAAATTCTATCCTTTTCTTTTTGTACACTTTGCACAAGCCAGGGGTCGTCATGGAAACAACCCCTCTACTTTTTGAGGTAGAGGGAAATTACATCCACCCCCTGGGACCCCACCCGGAGGTGAGATATACTGGGTTTATTTGGTTTGGCGTGTGTGTGTTTGTGTCATTGTGTGTGTGTATATATATATATAATAGTGTTTAACGTATATGAACTAGTTGTCAGCACTGCCCTTTGTGTTTCTGTATTTCCTTGTTTGTTTGAGGTATTTCTCACATTCTCCCGTTTCTCCCTTATTGCATTTTTTGTTTATGTACCCGTTGCTTGTTTGCACACACTCTTACATGTAGCGACTCTTTTAATTTTTGTCTTGCAAACTGGAGGCTGCCTTCACCATTCTTTTCAGATTGTTATGTCTTATTAACCTTTTCACCATTCTTCTAGGGGAGGATTGGAAGCCAATCAGATTTTACGTTCACGGTATTCAGCAGCTGTGTCATCTGCACTTGATGATACAAATGTTGCAAGCGAAAACCTTCTTTCCTCAATTGACCGTGAGTATATACATATAATCAGAAATCAATGTGCTTTTAGTGTCATCTTATCTCCTTTTTGACACGAACTTTTCACTTTGTTTTGTCTTGGCAAATCAATCGCAGATTCCTTACAACTCGACCATGATGCACGCGAAAATCTTGATTCCATCATTGTTCCTTGTTGTGGTGAACTGAGGGAACTGAAGGGTGAACACTACCATAAGATCATAGGAATCTCAGAAAATGCTGGAAAAACCCTCCTAAATGACTACACGGTTAGTTTTCTCATCCAAACTCATATGTGAGAAGTTGGGAAGTTGATATGTGGAGAATCAAATTAAAAGTTGATCAATAGAAGGCGAGAAGTTCCAACATTATATATGATTACACGTGATACGAACGCTTAAACACATCCAAAAGAACATGGGCGACTTGGTGAATGCAACCAAAGATCACGGGGGAAGGTTACCCTCAGTGTGTCGTTCGACGCAATATGTGTTTGACCGCCTTCTTGTTTGAACCTGACCCTATTATATATAGTGAGAGGTTCTAATAAGAAGGCTACATACCGGAGGAACGTAAGAAGGAAACATTCATATGTGAATCATTGAAAAACTCCATTTGAAGATGCTATGTGTAACCCATATGAATATTATCTTTAAAAAGATTTTTTCTCCATTTTTTCAATAATTCACATGTGAATATTCTCTTCTTACTTTCTCACGATATTTAGCCTTCTTGTTTCAACTTATCCACACACACATATATAGAACAAACTATTCATAAATTCTTTTACTCTTGGGAATCGTGAAAACCAATTATTCATAATGAATATCCTAAATATTCATAAATATCATGCATTTTCATTCATGACTATGTACCGTGATGATATTCATAATGAATAGTTGGTTTCTCATGCTTCTTAAAATATTTATATTTATGATTCTCAAATGAGGCTATCCACGTGTATATACCAATTTGCGGGAAACATTGTTTTTTTATGGGGGAATAAAGTTATAATTGGAGGAGCCTTGTTGTTTTCATGAAGTATTATCGAATCGGGTATTTTTATTTATCAGGTTGATGAACCATCATGCTCAACGCCGAAAAAGAGGCCATTCAACCTACCAAGCATCACATCTATCGAGGAACTACGAACCCCGTCATTCGAGGAGCTACTGAAATGTTTCTGGGATTCAAAATCGTGCTCGAAGCTACCAAATGGAGACATGAAGCATCATGTCGAGGCTGCTGCTGCACATTCGACAAGAGATTCTCGACTTCCGCTCGCTGCTATTAATTGAGAAATAAATAGAAACATGTACAGATGGCATTTCGTTTCTAGATTCAAATATAGGTTTTGAATCTGGAAGCATTTTTTAGGGTGGTTGGGAAATTGGATTTAATTTTTGTGATCTCATATTATAAGAGTTCATAGTTGTAAGGTGGTGTATGAGTGGTGCCCATTTAGGGCTCACACTCTTATCATAAATTTGTAAGATTGTGATTGTCTTATATCATATAATCACTTAAGAGCGAGACAGGGACCAAGAGTCTTATCCGGTAAGTGATGGCGACGATTTTTACCACAATAAGCACTTATTGGGTAAACTGTTGCATATAATATCGTTTTGGTGGACTAAAATCTTATCCGGTAGATAATTAATAGTGTTAAATTTTACTGGTAAGCGTTTACTTGGTAAGTGTTTAATAAACGGCCCCTTAGTGTTTTTTAGAGTAATTATGTTGTTTACGCTCTTGACTTCAATATAGATTTTAGGCATCAGCGGACCTTTAATCGTTTCTTAACCAGATCTGGTCCTAGTTTTAAATTAAATTAAGATTCTAAATGGCACGAGAGTTGGTCGAGCCTTGAGCTATATATAACCACACGTACTTTTACTATTTCAAATAAATTCAACATTTTTTTAGAAGTACTCCAATATTATATTGTATTTGCCAGAAAAGGCGACTAAAACAGGAGAAATCAGGCCTTGAAAACACTTTACGATTGCTTTGATTTTTAAAAAATGACTAAAAAAAATCGTAACAGGTGCACCTGAAGTGCTAGTGGGGGGACAAATCCACTCCGACTCGTTTTTATAGTTTACACACTTTTGTATCACCACTTCTTACTGCCGTATTTAAGTTAATGAACTTTCCAACGATACGTAAACAAAGTATCTTTAACCGATCAGGCTTTCTCCCATTTGCCCACCTCGAACACCCTTAAACAACGTGGAATTTGTTTGTATATACCCAAAGAAAAGACGTTCAATCTCCATTTCTTTTATGCACCACATCCCAAACGGATTTATATCGAACCAACGAAACTCATTACTTTCCTGTAAAAGACATGAAGAGAAAATCCCACCCTCCATGGTTTTTTCCTCATACTAAAAGTATCCATGGCCAAACGGCCGCACAAAATTATACCAAACTATATATATATATATATATATACCCGACTACATATTCATCGTTGAGAGCGACTCTGCTTCAAAAACCCATTCTATTATTACACCACTCGATCTGATTCGAGTTCATTCTGTACCTTGGTTCGTCAATTACCTTTGGTTTTGCAACCAGGAGCAGTGTTGATATTTGACCTGCATAACAACGTTTCCCCTGAGAGAAGTTTACATGAGATATGGAACTAATTCATAAAAAATGTAGTATTAGTATTCGTATTCGTATAATTGGGTTCTTTCTCTTCCAAATTCACGTGTAAAAAGATTGCAATCTTTATGTGCTAAAAAAAACCTGCATACAAAGACATGCCCCCTCCCTCCTCCCTATCAAATCATATTCAAATTCAAGACACCTGCAATCCAACATAAACCAAACAAACTTCCCATCAGACGACGACATGAATAGTTTAGTAATTTACCAACACCAGACGACATTTAGACCGAAACAGACACATGATCATGATATGAGTAGGACGAAAGCGCTCTTTTTATGTCCTCTCAGAAAAGTGGAACAAAAGACGAGACCACAGGTTGTTTGTTAAATTACTAAACTATCCATAAAAAAACCCATACCAAGCATACCCTAACAGTTGAAGAAGTGAAACCTTATATAACTGAATTCAATAGATAATCAAAAGTCACAGAAATTACCTTTAACAAGATTCATCAAGATACACTTGTGTTCAAGAGCTCGGCATCGTCAAAATCTTCGTTCGTCGAGTTCTTTTCACATAACAATTTGTTATCCAGCCCGAGAGCTTCCCAACCCATTGAAGACCCTTGATGTATCGCGCCTTGTTCACCACCGAAATTGTCCTCCAATGGCTGCTCTTTCTTCTCGTCGATGACACCAGAAGGTTCGATATTTAGGTCCGAACTCAAATCAAACCCAGTTTGCTCGCTGGATCCTTGATAGGCTAAGGTCACCGCACCCTGATCCGAGGGCTCGGTCGATTCTTTCTTTTGCCGCTTCCATTTCTTTGTAGATGAAGTTCCATCATCCTCGAAATCTTCTTCCTCCCTTTCTCGGTGCAAATAAACCCATAGCTTCCTCTCGCCATCAAATTGCACACAAGGATCACGTTCGTAGTGCAATCTGTCCAACGCTCCACTAACGACTTGATTCACTTGAGCATCAGAGACATCTTCTACGATATATTGGGAGTCCCGAATTAAAGTACAAACATCGGCCCGTGTTCCGATACTTCCAGGCAATCTCGCAGCCGCATCTCGGACTAGACACAGGATGGTGACGTGGGGTGGCCGATCACGTTTCAGCATGAAATGGTCGCGGGCTTTTGATGTCGGCTTTCCGGCGCCTTTTCTTGAAGGAGCTACGGTAGACTTTTTACCATCAACGGCTGTATACGCAAATGCTCGATCGGGAATTAGATACCGAAGAACTTCTTCCTTGCGAAAATATTCTCGAACTTCCTCGGAGCTCGGGTTTATCGTGTTGAGACTTTTCTGAGCTCTTAGGTCTCGAAATCGTTCTTTCTCATCCAAATTAAGCTGCATCAATGTTAGAGGGGGAGCAGGAAGACTTCCAATTTGTTGCAGGGTTTCTTGACCGCTTTTCAGCCAATTCGCAAAAGAATCCACCAATTTAACGAGCATTTTGTGTGGAAGACCCCAAGAATCAGGAGATGTTACCTCTTCGACAATCTCGTGATCTGATGAACTCTGAGAAACTGGACCAATCCACGACCAGCTTTTAATAGATTTCTTATATAGTACAAGTGACTTCCATCCTTTCGCTCCCAAGGGCGCAGTTTTTGAAGAAAATAGCTTCAAAACTCCTCGCACCAAATCTTGAAGCGGTTCTTGAGTTTCAAGAATGCAAGGATCTCCGGGGTTTGATTTTACGCGATTGACAATATCCTTAACGGTCAAAGAAGGGACATTCGGATTTTGGGAAGGATCACAACTAGTTACACCTTGATCTCCATTGAAGACCTCCTGCTTTAGCTCCTCTCCAAGATTCTGTCTTTCATCATTTACATTATGATTCTTGCCAACATCCATGGAATCTTCCGGAAGAAGAGTAACCATCGCCATCCTCACAGCTGACAGAAGGTGTATGATGGAAAATGAAAATCCAGTATGAACTGTAGGTGTAATCAAAGTAAACGGCTTTTTCTGAGTTTTACTTTCTAACTCTGCATCTTCATCCGCAGTATCAGTAACCGGTGCCTCAGTGACCACGTTTTCAAAAGGAATTGGCTCCGTCCATTTCCGTTTCCCAAGGCTTTTAACATAAGTGACATCATCAAGCTGTTGATGGGGGCTCGAGTTCGAAAAACCAAGATTTTCTTCATCGATGAACATCAGTTCATCTTTCACCTTCCGTTTCTTGGTAGCCGAGTTGCAGCCTAATAACCTTACATCCGCCATTTCAGCACCATCATGGCTATATGGTTCGATCATTTGACCTTTCTTAGCAGACCTTCCAACATAAACGTTATCCCTTCCAGGCTCATCAGCAACGTAATCATTTATGTGCATTGGTGGAAGGACGGAATAGTCACGCCCGAATTCTCCTTTCTGCTTCTTCCCAGAAGGGTATGTTTTCCGAAAGGGCACTTGAAAGATTTCAGACTGCTTGTAGATACCGTCGATATGACCATCACCATTAAACTCATCCAAATGTCTTGCGCTAGAATCATCAAAACGGTTCTTACCCTTTTGCTTTCCTTTTAGAGGGTAAATTTCTTCTCCAAAATCGCCGTTCTTTCTGATAGTTTGTAATGATTCATCAAGAACTTTGACACTACTCTTGTTATTGTTCTTAACAAGTTTAGCCTTTTTAAAACTTGGCCCGGATTTCATATTGGATGCGCCACTCGGATACGCCCATTTGCTTCTCATCAAAGGGTTATCTTCATCATCTTCGCCAAATTGTTCTGATGAATCTGACTCCGTTTCCTCACCCTTTGCCAGCATTTTCATTCCTTCAGCGGCTGCCACAACTCGTCCGCCATTAACCGCCCTGCCCTTTTTCTGCCCCATCCTGTGCTCCAGATGAAAAAACTCGTTACCAAAAAACCAAACCAAACGAACCCAATATATCCCATTCAGAAATAGGGTCTGACAGGGGTAGGATGTAAGCAGACCTTACCTCAACCACAAGGATCAAGAGGCTGTTCCTGTGAAGATTCCCAGCTTGTGCACGAAAAGAAGGTGTGTGCAAGCGGAAAATAAGATAGGTAGTGTATAACAGGTGATTGGGAATTACAACAGGTAGAATAACGATTCAATGATATGTGAGCAGACATTGTAATCAAGTAGAACATGTAATACAAGTATTAACCAATGTACATAGTAACCTTGTTTTTAATACCTGTATGGATAAGCCGAGATGAGTTCTCCTTGTGATTGGTCGGGCCAGAATGGTTCACCTCCGGCATACATATCTTGTTGAGCATCAATCTGAGACAGATTTGCAGCCCGTGGATTCCTGTACTTCAACGCATCTTCTGCAGCCATTTTCTGATTGTTTTCCGGGTGTTTGAGCATCTTCCCATAATCATAGGCAAATCTTGAATTAGACGGCTTTGAAGTTAACACCTTAATATCTGACAACTGGTTTACGGTTCTATTCCTACCAAAAGTATGCACATCAGTCTTCAGTGGCACAGGCAAACCCATGAAAGTTTCAGGAAATTCTTCACCCCTCAAACCTTTATACTTCTTCCCACCAGCTTTATCTGTAAAATTATGATCTCGATGAACAGTGACATCATACATTGATTTTTCATCATCTCTGAAATGATGATCCCGCATCTGTCTAGGAAGAAACGATGCTGAACCCGACGGCCCTGGCCTTACTTCTAGAGAAGAAAAGGGGGATACGTGTTCTTTGATTGTAGAGATCTTCGATCCAGAAACCTTTAGAGTTCCTTTTGGATTCTGTTTCCCAAAATTGGCTGGTTCTAAAGCTAATTGTCTCCCTGAGTTAGGAAAATCTAACGTTGGACTTGATCGATATCCAGGATAATGACCACGTTTCTGTTTACGGTCTTTCGGCTTCTTGTTGTTCCATAAACCATCTCCAGATTCTTCCCATTCAGACGAATCAGTCTCCAATTCTTCCATCTTCTCATACATTAAGCTCTTTTGACTTTTCATGATATTCAACACTCGAAGCTTCTCCTCAATGCTGTATCCTCTACACTTCATCCACGCTTCCCGTATCTGAAATAGATTATTAACCATCGTGTTCTGATGCTTACGGATGATATGATAGTGTCTGTGTTTCTGAAAGAACCCCAGACCCTGACGATAAAGTGAAACTCTTGGTTCACATAAACCTCCTTTCAGCATATCGAAAAGCTTAGTTATTGGAACCCCAAAATGAAAATTGCAACCAGTGAAAAGCTCTTTCATCGTTCGCATGAAATGCTCTTGGTCCATATCGGGAAGATACTTTGCAAGACTAAGCCGATCTTCATCCGTAAGAACTTCGTTCCAAACTTCCATAGACAAAATATCCCCCAATCCTGGAAGATCATACATTTCGAAAGGAATGCTACAAGTTTGATCCCCAATTTGGCAAAATTCCTCACCAGTTTCACCCAATTCAAGTAAATCAAAGTCATCAGAACCTGCCCCGGAATCACAATCATCGTAGTCATCTTCATCCTCATCAAACTCAACGCCCCCTCGCTTCTGAAACTCATCATCTTCACTAGACATACTTTCTTCCCTACTACGAGAAGAGAACTCAGATTCCAATCTACCACTGGCAATAACCTTAAAACTATTCTTTTCAATCGCCATCCAAAAACCAAAATTCTCTCAACACAGTTCAGATTCCTTCAATTCATGACGAACCCTAAAGCAAACACGAAAAGAACAAACACCCTTTAACACGAATTCTAAACAATGCAATAGAGAAGCATGGAAACAATAAATCCTCCCAGCAAAATAAACAGAAAAACACACAACCTTGAAACGCATAAAGAACATTATACATATATAGAACAGAAACCATCATATCAAATTAGGGCATTGGATCGATTAAGTACCTTAATTATGATAAAGAAATTAAAAAAAACCACGAAGCGGAGCTCAGACGTCGACGAAAACCCAAGACGAAGACATCAAGGTTTCTTTAATATTGCGTTCCCCGCAAGAACTTGGAGAGTGTCTTGTGTGTGTGGAAAACCCTAGAAAAGGGATCTTATAAAATCAAATTCGTGAGGTAGCAGAGAGACGATGAAGAAGGAAGATGAAGATGATGATGGAGACGTGGAGAGATATAGACCGTTTGATTGTGGGCAATAATTGAAAAGACGAAAAGGGAAATTAGGGTTAGAGAGAGAGAAGGGGGGGAAGCGTGTAGTTTTGCAGAGATAGAGGGAAGATGGTGATTTTTGGTGGTGTTGGCGTTGGAGGAGGAGACTGAGTGACTCAGTCGACACGGTTGCTGCGGAGAAAACTCAGATTGTGGGTCCCTACACTTTGTAAAATTTCTTTTTTCCTTCTCATTTCTCAAATTTTTTTTTTTTTTTAACTATTTATATTTTAATTTTTTTATTTTATTTTAAAAGAAAAGTGTCTATTTTAAAGTAAGGGGTTGTTTACCAAATTTTCTATTAAGTCCTGTATGGATAAATTTGTCTGTCTAGATAAATTTATGTTGTTTACTTTTCTATCTGAATAAACAGTCTGAATAACATAAATGACCAATTTACTCCTGACAAAAATAGGGTTTATAGAAACAACAAGGTGTTGGGTTTATAGAAACAACAAACAGCAAGACATGGTACAAGGTATGACAAACATAAGGGTCTTCAATTCTTTGTTACTTCAATGCACCTGATGGTGACGAGCCATTGGCTCTGGACATGAATAGTATAGGAAAAGGTCAAGCATGGATCAATGGGTGTGGTCAACCAACGCAGAGATGGTAAGACCACTGCAAAACATGACACACAGACATTTTTTTTTTGGTGACTGTCGATGACTCATGTCGAGGTTTGTACTACCATTCATCCGACCCCAGTTCCATACGACTATATTTTACCATTCGTTGTCTCGAGGTTTATGCTATCGTTTATAACCGAGACAGCAAATGCCAAGACAGTAACCGATTAGGATTATTTGGAGGAGATGGAGAAGAGACCTTCGATTAGGGTTCTTTGGATCGATGGAGAAGAGACCTTCGATTAGGGTTCTTTGGATCGATGGAGAAGAAGCGCTGTTGGTGTTTCCGTAAGAGAAAGGCTCTGTTGGTGGATGTGGAGAAGAGGCGTTGTTGGTGTTTCCGTAAGAGAGAGGCGTTGTTGGTGGATGAGGGTAGGGCAAGTCTTTTGGCCGGCTTAACCTGGACAAGGCAGGATTTTCATCTGGGCGAATAAGCCTGAGGTAAACAGCTTATTTTGTCTGTGCGAATAAGCCAGTTTATCCATTAAACTCATTAAGCCATAAATAAACAGGCCCTAAGGGTAGTTTATTAAGCGTTTCTTCTGTAAGTGCTTATTGGTTGTTTTATTTTAGTGAATGAACATGATAAAAACTGATAATCTTATCCGATAAGAACAATAATACTGACCGAATGTTTTACCGGTAAGTGAGAGTGATGACTCTTACCCTGTAAGTGCTTACCGGATAAAAATGTTTGATACAACGCCGGTTTAATAGACTAAAATTTTACTCAATAAATTAACTGAAAGTGTTTACTCTTACTGGTAAGCATTTGATAAACGACCCCTAAATATCTATAAATATATCTTAAATTATAAGATGAAGAAAACTCGATATTTAATCTATTATTAAAAGTAAAATTGGCATTTAGCTACTAAAAAGTCCATAAATTATACATTTTGTAAAATTGTCTTTTGCATTATGGATATTTATTTTTGGGACAGATGGAATAATAGGGATGGCAAAAAAAACCGAAACCGATGATGAAAACCGAAAATCGAAACTTTCAAGTCGGGGTCGGAGACATTTTATCGGGGATCGGGGACAAATTCGGGATTTTAATGGGGGAGGGGACAATGATCACTAGCCCGGCCCAGCCCGATGTGTGTGTGTATATATATATATATATTAATTTTAATCTATATACATATATATATATATATATATATAATATCATTAAAAGAAAATAATTTCATTAAAATTAAAGAGATTTTTATCCATTTTACCTCAACAACCCAAGTAAAGCTCACGAAAAAGTCTAGTTTATTTGTTTAAAATCGTGATTTTAGTTGTATGATGTTTGAATTTATGTTTAGTTTTATATTGTAATATAATACATTGTTTGTAGTTGGTTCGATTATGTTTGAGACATTTAAACTTACATCTTAAAAAAGATTGTATTTAATTGTGAAAATTAGCATATTGTAATTTTTTTCAGATCGGTTTCGGGATTCGGTTATAACCAACGGTGAAAATAGGATTTTTACCCTTAACGGGTTCCCCAACGGGGATCGGGGAAGCCGCAGGGACCCGATGGGGATCCCCGATAAGATCCCCGACGGGGACGGTTTTAGCTATCGGTTTCGGGAACGGGGATACCAATACCGGCCCGAACCCGGCGCTTTGCCATTCCTGTGGAATAACAACTAAATCATCCAAAACTCATTTTTTTATCTTAAATTGGTTACAGAAAACCTAGAAATTAATAAGGCTTTTAGGTCTAGGACAATGATTTGTCCAAGGATAAATGGGTTTGAATCAGATTAGGTTTTCAGGTGTGACGGGTGATTTGAATTTTGGTTAGGCCAAGAGATAAGAGGAAATTTATTGTAGACCAGTTAATTATGAGACCAGTAATAAATAGGCGTCGTAGTTTTCATTCCTCAAGATGATCGGTGCGGTAAGGACGCTTTAAAAGGTAGCCTATGCCTTTTTTGTAATTCTGCTCTTGAGTCATCCCATATGCCAACCCTACTGCCCAAACAACCATCCAGGAGGACGTAACAACTATTACATTATATTTAAGCCACTAATTTCGATCAACATTTATATCACACTTTTTCGTTCGAGTCATATCTTTACCTTCTATAATTTGACAAAATTAGTGCAATTTCTAGAGCTTATTTCTATCCTTTATTTTACAAAGGAATTCTATGTTATAATATATCACTTTTGTACTTTATTTTCAATTGTCATTTCAACTTGGGGGTTGGTTTCCAACTACTATAATACAAGTGTGCTTGATGCAAGACCATGTAGAATTTTAGGACAATTTGACCATATTCTTGTGTGATAATAAGTTGTATATATGCCTCCATTTCCTTTTAACATATGATAACTCTCGATTTTGAGAGTTTTTTGTTATTCAATACTTTTGTTTTTATGTTTTTTATATACCCATTTTGTCTCTATCTTATATTTTTTGTTCATAATGTTCTTAAAAATGTGATGAAAGGTCAATGATTTGATTTTATTCTGAAAAACCGTCACTGCTAGACAGTGCCCACTGTATGCCCACTTGCTACCCACTATGATATTTTTTTTTCAAGACAGACATGGATAAGGTTAAATACCCTATTTTTTGGGTATTCAAGAGAGTTAAATCTGTTGTCCGTTCTTTAGATTTCACAAAATATAGAGGGATGGGCCATTTTGCTTGAAAAAATGACTTAAATTTTTTTTTTCTTAAATCAAGGGGATGACCATCCCTTACCTTTTGCATCCTTTCAAAAAGTGACAAGTCTAAAAGATCTTGCAAGAAAAGTGGAATGAAGTATTTGTCCTAAAGTAGGAAAGATGTTTCTTTCATTTGGATAAAAAGGGATGTTCTTCTCTCTCTTTCTCCTATAAATTGAAGTATTTATTCTCATCTCGAAAACATCTTTTTTGGAGCATTTACTATCAACTGGAGATCTTTGAAGCAACGGATGATCTGGAGCAATAGTTAGAGTTTAATTTTTTGTATGTACTTCTTGTCTTGTATTTAATTTTAGTTACGTTCTTGTCCACTGTCTGCCCGTTGAGGCAACATTTTTAGTTAAATTTCAATTCAAGTATTTCATATGCATTTCTCTACTTCTTCTATGTTCTTTTGTTTTATTATAAGCTAATCACCTCGTTTGGGTGTGGGCATGAGTCAAACTTAAGACTAGTAGGCACACTTGGGTGTTGTTAATGTTACTAATTCTTAAGTTTGGTCACTTAAAGTCGGGACTTAAACTCAACGTGGATAAGCCGATCACTTTAAAGTGTTAATATTATATCACTGATCTAGAGATGGACGGATTCGAAATACGGCATAAGTGATGCACAAAGATTTGAGAGAGTTTTTAATAATCGCGTAAAGATACGGATTTTGCATGTTTTTAGCTAAGGTTCAAATATTAGTCGAAATTTACACTACAATGAGATTTGAGTATAAGTCTTTAGACTAGTGGAACTATATATCTTTTTATCACTAGCTAATTCGGCAAGTTTAAAATCTATGACAATGGGAACTTTGTGGGCACTCATTGGGTACAGTATATGAAAATTCATTTTCGAGAGATTAGAGTTTTTTATGGAAGTCCCATGAGTTTTCGATCATCTTGTTTCTACAATAGTCTTAAGGAAAACTTACACCCTACTCATCTCTTAATTTGAAAAGGTTTATTTCGTCTTTTAAAACATTTCTATCAACAAAAACTTGATTTTTACTCACAACCGGAACGTGCTAAAGAAGTTGTTGATCCTCTCTCTCAGTAATTTGATGATAATCCCTTTTTCCTTCCACGTTGTATTTGTGTTTCTGTATTTTCAGTTCCAGCGATCATCACTGAGTATGTTCAGTGATCGCTGAAGAACTTGCATTGTAAATTCATCAGAGACAGCAATACTTCAAGAAGACAACACTCACACCAAAGAACCTTCAGCGAACATCGAAGACTGAAACTGAAGATTAGAGACTGGCAAGTACGTGATCTGAAGCGGTATTCAGTGATTACAAGCCTGACTACATATGTGTGAAGACTGCTCTAGCTTCAGCGAATGGTGATGAGACCTCCAGGTCATTCCAGCATTCAGCGATCAAAGGAAGCTTGCTTAGCACGATTGTTGTTGTCTTGTCCTTATGCATACAAAGGACAAACTCATACCCTTGCAAAAGTTAGTACGGTACGGAGCCGATTAGTCGACTCTTTGTCCACCAACTTTAGGCAAAGATGTCTGCTCAAAAATAGTGTTTTTATACTATTCACTGTAGCAAATGACAAGCCTTCCTCTTAAGGCTTGACACTCACTCTAAACCTACCATATTGCATTAAATGTTCATTTAATGCACTGAGTATAAATAGAAGTGTTTCTTCTCCATGCAGAGTGCGCGCATCTCTCTGCTATCCTATTCTTACTTCAAGCATCTTCTAGCTTAAGTAAAAAATCTTTCTTTTAGCAATCTCTTTTCTTGTAATTGCTAAAGATACGTGTGTATCCAAAGATTGTTTAGATAAGTTTTCTTTACCTTATCTTTCCGCAAACAGTCTTGTAAAATTTGTATTGATCTTCTTTATCAATATATATTTTAAATTTGAAAATATTGTGTTTGTATTCATCCCCCCTTCTACAAACTGTTTCTATTCTTGTAGACCCTTACAGGACCAACAGAAGTTCATGAAAAAAACTCTCTGGTTCTCAGTTGTCCAATCCTTGTTGAAACGATTTTGCTACTATACCACTTTATTACTTGAAACAATTATAGTGTCGACGTATACTTGCACCGCCACTGTAGGAACTTTGTGCCCACTATGTGAACACTTACGATTTATAGCTATCAACATACACACACGAAAACATGTCTTGACAATCGTTGGAGTTTCATTATCATGATGTACCCGTTATCTTAGACTAGAACATGGTCGTTTAGGTTCTAAATGAATGATCATGGGTTCGATGGTTCTCAAAATCTAACAACTTACACACCATATATGTTTTCAAGCATGAATGCAACTTCTTTTACCTTTTAGTTGCAAGTATCAAGGTCAGTTCCAAAAAAATTAGAGCAAAATTTTAACGGGTCAAGATGGTAAGCCACACAACTATAGCTAAAAGGGGGTTTTAGATATGGAGTAAAGATTGAAATGCTTGTTAATAGATTAAATGTGAATGAGATATGTTGGTAATATAGCATCATCCGTAATCTAAATAAGTAAAGCATAAATTAGTTGAAAGTCTTCACAAAAACGATGTTTTATCTCCTGAGATACAAAATATTTGCATATTTTTGACCTCTCACACACTCGTACAAATAATACAATATTTTTCTTTTATATATATATATATATATATTATACCCTTTTGTATACGAAATCATTGATTTCTAATACAACAGTATGCAACATCACTTTTCTTTTTTGCATGTCACTTAATAAATCTCGTTGAGAAAAGGTAGTAGCAGATGTTATAGAATGAATGCCGCTTTTGGTGCTCATGGATTTAGAATAACACAACAGGATAAGGAAAGGATAATGTAAAGTTTAATATTAAAATGTGGCAAAAATTAAAATTTAATATTAAAATGTAGCAAATATTAAAATTTAATATTGGTGGACGACTGTTTAGTTTAGGAATCGTGGTCATGCAAAAAAGACAATCATAGGAACCAAAGGGCAAGGATTATGTGAGAAGAAAGTTTATGGTGAGAAATGTAAGAAAATATTTGAGCTCTTGACCACTTTTAATCGCATATTCACCCATGAATTGCACTTTAGAACGAAATTGATCTGGTGTATCTCGGTGCACCTTTTATTAGTGTTGACATTCAATTATAATTGGTCCAAAGATTGAGATCTCTTCTTACTGTTCTCATATTAAATTCTCTTTCTCATTGGAACCTACCCAAGGACCAGATCTATAATTTATTATTTTGTTTATTTGATTTCTTTAATCGTTTTAAATTTCTTTAGAGTAAACTACGTTTTTTGTCTCTATAGTTTGTCATTTATAACTATCTTCGTTTCTGATCTTTAAACATTGTTTTTTTTTCCGTTCTTGTGGTTTTCATTTTGCTTCTTTTTTTGTTCTTGAGACTAACAGAGTTTTGTTAAGTCAGGGATAATTTGGTCTTTTTAACTTTTTTTAATTAAATAACTATTATTGTATAGGTTATCAAAGCATAGGTACATGTCAATTAATCATCTATAAGGGGAAACGGACTAGTGAGTCAACGAGGACATTGGACTCTCAAGAAAGATGGATTGTAAGATCCCTCATCGGTTGGAGAAAGAATGTTGCCTTATAAGGAGCTGGATTCCTCCCAGACCAGCTGTGTTTTAAAACCATGCGTTCAAATATGAACAAAACGAACAATATCTGGTATGATTGGTATGAGATATTACATAAGATATTATGACGATAAATTTAATATTTTATTTTGAAAGATATCATGAGAAAATCAATGTTTGCAACTAACCCTTCCTCCAGTGATACACAACATCATGTGATAATGAGAGCATTCGCTCTTGGTAAATATATTCAAAAGACTGACATGACATGTATGATTTTCACATTATTCAACATCATCGTCAAATGCAATAAACTTGTAATAATAAGTCAACTATTTCTTAATCAGCCAACAATTAGGTTATCAGTTAGTTTTTTAAACATAAATAAAAAATGAAGAACAAAGCCCCCCTTTAAATGTTCGTGTGTAATTTTGAACAAAGGATATATCAGTTGTACATCACACGTTGACACAAACACTACATTTTTCCATATACTTGATTTTTTTTAAAGGTCATAACTAAGGGGTCGTTTACCAAATACTTATCCGATAAGTTGTTGGTCCCAAAAGGGTCTACAAGAATACTAAACAGTTTGTAGAAGGGGGGGGGG